>NC_085023.1:18138865-18246365 GCF_963692335.1 Osmerus eperlanus
ACCATGGACATGTCCATCACCCGGCTGCTGAGCATCCACATCCCTGCCCTGCTGCCGCCCACCTCCACGGAGCTGGACGTCCCTCACAACGTGCAGGTGGCCGCCGTGGTGGGCGTCGGCCTGGTGTACCAGGGCACCGGGCACCGCCACAACGCCGAGATCCTCCTTGCAGAGATAGGTGAGGGAGGAAGGGGGACAGTGGGTAGAGAGATGGAGGGAATTGGGGTCCTTAGGCAGAGGAGGGGGGGGGGGGTGGTTGAGAGAGAGATGGGGACATAGTGTAGGGGTCTGATGAAATGGACTGAGAAGGGGGTAGAATTTACCCCAGTGTTGGGAGCAAGCTCTATGGAGGAAGTGTAACCGGTGACAACCGCGCTATGTGCCGCCCCTGCAGGTCGGCCCCCTGGCCCGGAGATGGAGTACTGCACAGACAGAGAGTCCTACTCCCTGGCTGCAGGCCTGGCGCTGGGCATGGTGTGTCTGGGGGTGAGTACAGCACGAGGTGTTTCCACTGCCACGGCACTGCAGCTGCACAGTTAGGGCCCTGTCTACCCACAGCGAGGAATGCAACGGAAAAAAAAAACGCTGAATGAAAGGCACCCTAACCCACTTCAAAAGAGTGACACACAATAAGATGAAGGGACTTGGTGCTCCCTTTAAGACTTTCAGTGCCTCTCTCTGAAGTCTTTTATCAAACAAGACGATGACAACAATACCGGGTCTTGAATGAGAAGGCATTTCACACA
This sequence comes from Osmerus eperlanus, assembly GCF_963692335.1. NCBI lineage: Eukaryota > Metazoa > Chordata > Actinopteri > Osmeriformes > Osmeridae > Osmerus > Osmerus eperlanus. The sequence continues at coordinate 18,139,612 of NC_085023.1, forward strand.
GTCATTACATGACTATTCCTTTCCTTTGTCCTCTTCTTCTTTTTCACCTCTCCCCCACCCCACCTTTAATGCCCCTCAGCACGGCAGTAACCTGATCGGCATGACCGATCTCAACGTGCCAGAGCAGCTGTACCAGTACATGGTTGGTGGGCACCGACGCACCCATACTGGCATCAACAGGGAGAAACACAAGTCCCCCAGCTACCAAATCAAGGTACCCGCACTGACACGGCAAGGGCCATATTAAAGATGGAGAGAGAAGTTGATGTTGCCCTTGTGTGGATGGGCCAGCATTCAGCTGTTTCTCTTAGAACGCGTCAAAGTAGTCGTTTGTGTCGCGAGCGCGTGACTTCATATGGGTGTTTTCCCTCTCACAGGAGGGTGACACCATCAACGTGGATGTGACGTGTCCTGGGGCCACTCTGGCCCTGGCCATGATTTACCTGAAGACCAACAACAGGTGACCAGGCAGTCCTCCCAGCAGCCCTGGTGTCCTGCCTCACCACCTTCCTGCCTCACCACCTTCCTGCCTCACCCGCTTCCTGCCTCACCACCCTCCTGCCTCTCCACCTTCCTGCCTCACCACCTTCCTGCCTCACCACCTTCCTGCCTCACCACCTTCCTGCCTCACCCGCTTCCTGCCTCACCCCCTTCCTGCCTCACCACCTTCCTGCCTCACCACCCTCCTGCCTCACCACCCTCCTGCCTCACCACCTTCCTGCCTCACCACCTTCCTGCCTCACCACCCTCCTGCCTCACCACCCTCCTGCCTCACCACCTTCCTGCCTCACCGCCTTCCTGCCTCACCGCCCTCCTGCCTCACCGCCTTCCTGCCTCACCGCCTTCCTGCCTCACCGCCTTCCTGCCTCACCACCCTCCTGCCTCACCACCTTCCTGCCTCACCACCCTCCTGCCTCTCCACCTTCCTGCCTCACCACCCTCCTGCCTCACCACCCTCCTGTCTCACCACCCTCCTGCCTCACCACCTTCTTGCCTCACCACCCTCCTGCCTCACCACCTTCCTGCCTCACCCCCTTCCTGCCTCACCACCTTCCTGCCTCACAACTTTCCTGCCTCACCACCCTCTTGCCTCACCACCTTCCTGCCTGTTCGCTGCCCATGTCTTCGCTGGCTGTTTGGGCTCCTTTTCACCCACACTGAGAACTTTCTGTTCCTCTTAGTTCTGATGGGATCAGAATCTTCAACCGTCTTTTATATCAATAAGAGCATCAGCACATCTCATTCCCTCTCACCTTCTAGTGGTTCTGCTCTCCTATTGGATGAAAGCCCCAGGATGGCGTTAACAAGTCATTGTCACCTCCTTCTCTCAGGTCCATAGCTGATTGGCTGAAAGCCCCGGACACCATGTTCCTCCTGGACTTCATCAAGCCAGAGTTTCTGCTTCTGAGGGTGAGTGTGTGTGAGTGAGAGATAGAAATAGTATCTGACTGTGTATGCAGTACCTAGGGTGTGTAGTAAGGCCTGCCGGCTGTCCTAGACTCATAATTGGTTTGTCTACGCTCTGTGTTTTTCTCTCTCTCCATCTTTTTCCCTCTCCCCATTTCTTTCCCTCTCTCTCTTTTCAGACCCTGGCCAGGTGTATCATCATGTGGGATGAAATCTTGCCAAACTCTGACTGGGTCAGCAGCAATGTTCCCCAGGTAATCACACACACGCGTGTACACATTGGCATTTTAGGACCACAAGGGCCATTATGTCAGTCAATTAACATTAGCAGCTGGAAACTGCAAATCTTTTGACGATTTTGTTTATCATGTTGCGTGCTGATTTCTTAATGAGAAACTTCTAACCAGGAAACCTCTTCCCATCCCCAAACGAGCTCTCAGTGTCACGAGGGTATGAATATTGGTGTGCGCATAACAACCCTGATGGAGATTCTCTAGAAATAATGACTGGAAAAATGATCTTGTTTTTGCTTGTAGATTATCAAGGAGAACATTGGGAACACGGTGGTGTCAGAGGACCTGAACATGGAGACTTTGGCGTGAGTATAATCACTCATCTAGAGGCCTGGCGAATGGACTGACAAAATTGAGCACATTTGGCCGTACATTTTTTGATGCCTGGGTTTGGTCTTTAATTGTGTTTGCTGTGTGCGTGTGTGTTCCTGACTTTAGCCAGGCTCATGATTACATCATCGCAGGAGCCTGTATGGCTGTGGGCTTCCGATTCGCCGGCTCAGCCAACTCGGACGCCTTTGACTGCCTGGTATGAGAGTTCACCTCGCATCACCGTTTCAGTCTCAGAACTTGGCTGTTTTGAACAGACCGATTCCTGTTTTGACCAATCTGTTTCCCCCGTAGTACAAGTTTGCCAGGACCTTCATGCAAGGTTTGACATCAGCTACAGCCACAGTTGTAAGTCTGAGTTTTGTCGGCGGGGTTGTGCATTTGTATCCATTTAGTTTGACCCTCGGCTTCTGAACCACCACAGCCGACTGTCTCAGTCGTTGACCAGTTTGTGTGTGTGTGTGTGGGGGGGTTCTTGTGGTGCTCTATGATTATACTAGCCTGCATATAGAGTAAACGCGTGTTTGTGGGTGTGGCCTCGGACTAATGCCCCCCCCTCCTCCCCCCCCCCCCCCCCCCCCCCAGACGGGCCCCTACAACCTGCAGACGTGTCTGAGTATGGTCCTGCTGGCCGTCTCCATGGTGATGGCGGGCTCGGGGAACCTGCGTGTGCTGCAGCTCTGCCGCTTCCTCCACAAGCGCACCAGCGGGGAGATGAACTACGGCTTCCACATGGCCCACCACATGGGCCTGGGCCTGCTGTTCCTGGGAGGGGGCAGGTGAGCGCACACACACAGACACGCGCACAGACACGCACACACACACACAGACTCACACAGACACACACACACACATACAGACTCACACACACACAGACACACACACACTAGAAGATGGAATACGCACCGCAAGGCCCGACACGGAGCAAAAAGGAGACGTCTAAGCCCAGTGATTGTGGGCTCTCCAACACACCTTCTAATTACTGAGATGAAATCTGCCACTTTGTGTCTGTTTTCAGACATTGCATTGTGACCGGTTTTCTTATTTTAGAGCGGACAATTTGAGGCCCACGCTGCAAATGCAAGGTTCCCATGTAGAGGGGGTTGTTGCAGTGTATTTGCAGTCTATCATTCGGAGAATGTGCTGTAAACACACAGTGGCCTTCAGAAAGAGAGATTGCAGAGCAGAGCAGATACATGGCGCCTGTCTTTCATTCATTAGCACATTCCTTTCGTGTTACGGGCTTATCTTTCATCCCTCCCCCCCCCCCCCTTTCTCTTCCTTCATATTTCCAGTCTGGTTTCCCCCAGCCCTGCCTGTCTGGAGTTAGCGAGCTCCTATCCCAGCTGGGTGCCTCTAGAAGTCAGACTGAAGCAGTTAGTCCTATTTCAGAGTGTGACCCCAGACTGACATGAGTACTGAATGTCACTTTGATACTGCCAGAGCTGAGGCTGTGACTCATTTTGAATTGCAAATGACTAAAGCTATGTTGAGCACACCTCAACGTTTTCATGTATTAAAATGCTGCACGTTTGGTCTGCTGTTTGACACGTCAGAGGAAGTTACTTCTTAGCCCACAGATCAGACCAGTTTTGAACAAACAAGTCCCGGCCATTGGCCTCCTCTTGCCACCAAGCTCAGGTCTGTGACTGGTAACACGTGTCTCTCAGCAGAGCACCTCGCTAGATCCAGCTACAAACCAACTCGATTGTCTTTGGCCGTTGCCACGGAGACCGGGTGATTGGCAGTTGATGGGTTGAAGAGTAATCTCCTTGAGCATCCGTTTTATTGGGGGAGGGCAAAGCAACCCCCTCACCTGGACCAGCAAATACAAGTGCCTTCCCTCTCCAAACCACCATTATTGTGTGAACCAGTCCAAGCACACACTTAACCCCCCCCTGCTATTAGATTTAAGTGGGGCTTTTTGTGAGACAAGTTGACGTCAGCTACCACAACAATATACCACTGTTTTTAAAAAAGGGAACTCCATTGCTTGCAATTAAAACAAAGTTTATGTGTACAGTATATTTTTGTGTCTGCTTGTGTGGTTCGTGGGACTTGTTTGGTTAGAGCATATGACTGCAGAACAGGAGGTTGAAGGTTAAAATCCCCCCATGCTCTACGCAGCGTTTGGATGAAAGTGTCTGCTTAGTAAAAGGAATATGCACTGTTATCTTGTTGTTCTACCAGATACACTCTAAGCACATCCAACTCTGCCATCGCTGCCCTGCTCTGCGCCCTCTACCCACACTTTCCTGCCCACAGCACCGACAACAGGTAACAATGCAACCCCCTCACTCCGGCCCTGCGTCTGTCAGCTTGGGACCTTCCTTCCATCCTTGTGTGATCACTCCAGGACACTTGACCTTTGACCCCCAGGTACCACCTCCAGGCCCTGCGACACCTCGGGGTGCTGGCGGCTGAGCCTCGTCTGCTGGTCCCGGTGGATGTGGACACCCTGAAACCCTGCTACGCCCTGCTGGACGTCACATACAAGGTAAACCAGCCAATCACCGGCCACATCTGGCCTAGGTTGGTCATGACACAGCCTGGAAGAATTAGCCCCAGTGCTTCCATGCTAATTGTAGCCACACTGAATAGTTCAACACACCTGGCTGCTCCACCCTTCCAGAGTTAGAATGATCTAGAAATACCATGACCATGCTGAACATATGGTCACCGCTAACTTCGTTGTTTGGATGGCCCAGATTCCTGGTTAAAATACAAAGCCATTGCCTCAGGCGTGAATACTTAACAGATTCACAAAGCTTATTTTTGAGCAGATGTTTTTTGGACTCAGCTAACCCAACAAGTCTGTCTGTGAAAGCACTGTAATGATGAACCCTAGAGGATCCGAGGGTCACCCGTGACTATCACCAACTCCACCACAACGTTTTTTTTAATACTCAGCAGGGCTGGCTTGTCTGAGTGCGTATTTCAAATATTTGGAATGCTCAAGGCGCACTTGATTTAATCTCGGCATGCAGAGCAAAGCGCTAACCCATCAGGAACCGAACACGAAGCAAAAAAAAAAAGAAAATGTGTCTTTCAAATCTTCAGCAGAAACATTTCAGTTCTTTTGAATTGATTGTACGCTGGGTGTGGTTTCCAGTCAAAACTAAAACCTATTCATTGTTTGCGTCATTTTAGTTTCTCTTTCTGCTGTTGTTTTCTGTATAATAGTCCCATCGTTAGTCATAAATAGGGGGCGGATGTTTGCGTTGGGGTGTGTGTGTTTGTCTGGACCTGTGTGTGTGTGTGTGTGTGTGTGTGTGTGTGTGTGGGCCGTTGAAGGTTGGTTGTGGAGGACGTCTCTCCTCCCAGCATTCCCTCTTTCAATTACCTGGAACAGCAGAGAGGAGACCAGCTGCTGTTAGCACCAATCACACACACTCCATACCCCATATGTGCACAAACACACACACAATGTAGCTCTCTCTTGTTATATATGTGTGTGTGTGTTAGTATTTATACTTCATACATGTCGTTAACATCCAACCCCTACTTATATGACTAATAATGTGACTGTATATATCAGTGTGTGTGTGTGTTAGTAACATTTTTAATCATGAAAAGGGGTTGGATGTTTGCATTGGGGGGTGTATGAAGTGTGCATACCGTGTATATACACACTGTGTAATATGGCAGATGCAAAGTTGTGAGGTGTAACAGTATTGTGTGCTGCGTGTGTCTCCACCAGGAGAGCCAGTGGTACGAGGAGACCACCGTGGAGCTGATGGCTCCCTCCATGCTGCCCGAACTGCAGCTTCTCTCACGGGTAAAATTGCATCAGGGCCATTAACATGTAGTCCTTGAAGCAGCCCAGGTGCTCTGTGTGTGGGGGGGGGGCACACAGTCAGCCTGCAGAGTTTGCGGTGGAGTTTTGTCATTGTTTTTTGTCTGCTCAGATTAAGGTGAAAGGACCTCGTTACTGGGAGCTGTCCATAGACCTCAGTAAAGGAACTCAGCATCTAGAGTAAGTACCAGCGTCGACTGGGATATTGGTAAAAATCAGTTTGAGTTCCATTAGTTATGTAGATAAAGTGTGTATATATAGAGAGTATTTACTTGTTAGATACATAGTATATGTACTGTATAGTATACAGTACTATGCAAAAGTCTTGGGCACTCAAGATTTTATATATATATATATATATTTTTTTTAATTGTCTACTGTATTTGTGTGGAGGTATAAAAGTGCAATGTTGAGATGTATTTCTTAAAACAAGACTGGAACCTTGTCTCACCCCAGGTCCATCCTCTCCAGAGATGGCGTGCTGTACGTGAAGCTGCGTGCGGGCCAGCTGCCCTACAAGGACGACCCGCGCGGCTGGAAGAGCCTGCTAGCCCCCAGCGTCAACAACAGGAACTCTGAAGTCCGCACCTTCAAGGTACTACGCAGCACAGGCATACATGGTTCCTGGCTCCCACAGAACAGCCACATCCTAACACCGGCTTTATGATTGGCCCAGACACTTACATTTAGTCATTTAGCAGACGCTCTTATCCAGAGCGACTTACAGTAAGTACAGGGACATTCCCCCGAGGCAAGTAGGGTGAAGTGCCTTGCCCAAGGACACAACGTCATTTTGCACAGCCGGGAATCGAACCAGCTACCTTCTGATTACTAGCCCAATTCTCTAACCGCTCAGCCACCTGACTCCCCACACTTAGGGATTTTTACCCATCATCGTGCCAACAAACCTCTGTACCGTCTGTCAGTTCAGACCCAGAAGTTATTTTGTGGTCTCACTTCACCCTGCAGTCTAGCTTTACTTTACTTTACGGCCCAGCTGAACTGGCCCGATAACGTGAAGATACTGCACGTGATAAGAATGTTGTGATAAGCACAAGAAGCAACAGCAGGCTTTACTGTGCTTGACACAGGAAGTAGCTTGCAAAGACCAGGTGCTAAACCATTAAAACCATAAAACACAAGGTTTTATTAATTGCTTTTTGATAGTCGGAAAAATAAGTTTAATACGTGACTACATACACTTAAATTAGTAGCAGTGCTGGTCAAGATCAGTCCAACATGTTTGGTAGTGGTTAAACAGTGTGGTGTTCTAAATCCAGACCTTAAACTCAATAACCCTCTACTTAAAGCTAAGATCAAGACACTCAGAGAAACGTCAACAGCTTTTGGGTGAACACACACACACACACACACACACACACAACTGCCAACACACTAATTTGGCATCATTTGTCCAACACATGGCCGATCAATACAAAGCTAATGAGCCTCCATGTCTGTATTGACCCACGCAGGGAGAGGGGGGAATCATGAATGAATCTTGGAACAGCCAATATCAAAAATGCCCTACTGAGGTCCGATCCCTGTGGAGCCAGCAGTGTTGTCACCGTGGGGCTTTGAACCCTACATTAGGTCAGACTGGGTAGTGTGATTGACAGCCTGTGTATTACGTCCCTGTATGCTACTGCCCTAGTGTCAATCTGCCTGTCAGCCTACAGCAGACCCCCTCCCCCTCTTCCCCCTATCTATGATGATGATGATGATGATGGTGATGGTGATGGTGACGAAAGGGATGTTTTTATCCAAAGCAGGCCATAATGAGCTGTGCAGAACCTTCCAGCCCCTCAGGACCCACAGTATCTGCTGTGCTGAACTGTCTGTACACACACTGCTTGTGTGTGTTTCTCTTCCCCAGCCTGAAGCCATCTCCACCTTCACCTCCGACCCTGCCTTGGTCTCCTTCGCCGAGTACTTCTGCAAGGCCTCGGACGGCATGAAAAATGTACGAAAATTGCCTCTCCAGATAATTTTGTGAAGAATCCACTTTAATAATCACTTGAAGTCCATTTTATTAAGGTCGGGCCAGCAAAGTGTACATAATGGCTGTTGCTGGATATAGACAATTATTAAATTATTTTGTTTGATTAATCAATTTAAGTTAATAACACATAAGTCATCATAATCTTTATCTTTACAAATTCATATGTTCTCTCATCTTGAGATGAGTTGAGCAAACCAAAGTGCACCTTAAGTATTTCAATGCGCTACATTTAAACCTAGTCACCTTGGGTCTGATTGAAGTCACCCACTGCACGTCCCTCTTTCGTCTCTGCGATTCTCCAGAGAGGGGAGACCCTGGCCTTGTTCTCGGCCATCCTGTACGAGTGTGTGACCCAGGAGAACCCCGAGATGCTGCCCACCTACATCGCCATCGACCAGGTGAGGCCAGAACACGTGTAGGACCATGAGGGCTGAGGTTGGTTTAGGTGTAGTTCTAAGGCCGCTGTGACATTGCTTGTAAAAAGGGCTATATATATATATACACACACATACATATAAACACAATTTGAATCGGCTTGATTTGACCGTGTGCGTGCTCCCTTTCCGTGGTACGCGCCGCCCTCCCCCTCGTCTCCCTCAATCCTCTGCAGGCGGTGCGGAGCCTGCGCAGGGGCGAGCCCAGCGAGACCTTCGCCCTGTGGCAGATGAGGCTGGTGCTGGAGATGTGCGAGAGCCGCACGCTGCAGGGGCGCGTCCGGGAGGGCGGGCAGGGCGGCGGGGCGCTGCTCAGCTCCGAGTTCCTGCCCGTCATGAAGAACACCGCTGATGGGACCCTCGACCACTGGCTTGCAGGTGGGTGTGGCTTCGTGGTACCACACGCACGCATTCAAAATGTGTCTGTGCGTGAGACACTTAGCGCCTGTTCTCTTCAGTTCATGTCACAGCATGTCAGGGTGGGACAGCCACACAAGTGTGGGAATATCTGCACACTGCCGCGGAACACCAAACCCACATGTCAAACTGATACAGTGGCAAAGTGTCACGTCAGCCAGCCCCTGCTTGTACTGTACACACATAGCTTCTCCAGGCACTGACTCAGGTCCTGTTGTTGACTCAGGGTTGTGATTGCTGAATGTGCGCTTGTGATACACATACATTTCTCCTCCAAGAATAGTTCGAAAAAAGTACAAATATATATTTGACCGCGAGTTTGTAAATGTTGTGTCCGGTCTTTCTCCATCCCCCTCAGATCACAGTGAGGTGCTGCGTGCGTATCTGAGGAACCAGCCCCTGGCAGAGGGCAGACAGTCGACCATGCTGGCCTGTTTCCTGGTCTACCACTCCATTCCCTGCCTCAGAAGCTTCCACCACAGTCCCCTGGAAGGTAAGACCGGCTTAGGGCTCAAATGACACACAGATCAGCCCGCCACCCCACTCTTTAACCCGTCCAATTCTGTCCAAAAGCACCCATCAACATTTTGGATTGTGTGATTTAAAATGGTGGGCGTCATTGTCGCTCCCCCCTCCATTTTCCTAACGCGGTCTGGTCTGTTTGGAGTATTAGAACTTTGACAAGGACCCCAGTTGAGTCTCACCCCTGCTGGTCTCTCGTCCACCTCTCTCTCCCCGCTCTGCTAGGAATCCCCTCCTTCCCTGAGCTGCTGCTGCGGTTCAGCCAGCTGGGCGTTCCAGTGCGGGCCCTGCTGCGCCTCTCTCCTCTCATACTGGGCCCCGCCCCCTCGCCACATGCCCTCTGACGGCAGGCAGGAAGCGTCACGCAGCCGCCTGCCTTCTGATGTCACATCTGCCACATCGCCATGGCATCACGTCTGGGGGCTTGCCACTCCCGGACGACACACAAGCGCACGCCTTCTGCCTCGACGCCTCTCTCGTCCAATAGCATCCGTCTGTGGCTCTCACAGCATGCGACGGTGCTCTGTGACACAAATGACTGCAGACGGACTGGGCCTCTGACCCGCCTCCTCTGAGCTGACACTGCACTGCTCTCGTCTAACAGTCAGACCTTAATGTACAGTATGACCTGACATAGGCCTTCTCACTTTATACAACTTGTATGTCATGTTTGTCTGTATGTTTCTACCCAAGTTGTACTAATGTACCAAATAAAGTGGAATTGGAAACTTGGTGACAAAATCTGGGAAGGTGATTGTGGTGTGAAATTCAGTGTTGGAGATCATTCTTAACCTTATTATTGGTTTATGTGTTGTGTAGAATCATAATGGAGTTTGTCTTAACACAAGCAATTTCAGCACAGATGGCTACAGTCTAGACCGGTGTATCTCAAATTAATTATCAGAGATGCTTTTCTGGACGATTCAATAAGAGTTCAGGCTGTGTGTGTGTGTTTTGGGGGGAGTTGTTGTAACATGGAATGCAATGTTCAAAAAATCTGATTGCTGAGGGAACATTCCAGTCTTAAATGCCAAACATCTCACTCCCACCACACCCAGCACACATCTTATGTCTAAATGGTTCCACTGTTTTGTTGCAAGGCGAGTGAGAATTCAGTCTTTAGATCTGTGTGGGTTAGTTTCTTGTTAGTACAACTTTTGTTTCATAGGAGGTGATATTGATACTTGTCAAGTGAGTAATAGAGAAAGTTCTAAGTGAGACTATTACTAACAAGGATGAAAAAGAACAATGTTGACTCATTTCACTTAAACTGAACCCGAAGTAGGCTATGTGGTTTGTTATTAGGGAATACTGTCCGTCAAATCCAGTATCGGTGCCTGTAGAAATTGGCCTTCAACTCTGCATTCCAGTTCCTGGAAATGTGCTTTTCATTTTCTGTCACATGCCAGATGTCATGAGACCTACTGTACTCTGCTCCAGTTGAAGACCAACCGGAACTGAGGAGAGTGGGTGTTTTCCTGTTTGCGCTCCTCAAAGCAGATTGCTTTAATAAGCTTGTGGGAACAAGCACCCAAGAGAGAGGGCAGTTTGTTTCCACTATAAAACATTCTAAGTATGTCATACAGAACACGCCCTGTTTCTAACCTTGGAGTTTCACACGTCCTAAATAAACACTTTACTAAAAACCTACACCTAAACATGTCATTGAAATATATAGGACATCATCCTCGATCATGGCAAATGATTCCCGATTTCTGGGATTAAAAGTTATGTTTGCATTTGTGGGCCAACTTTTTTTTTAAACGACACACTACATTTGTGTCCACTTTTTTCTCTATTTCGGCTTTCTTAATTTGTGTTGCATGTGAGCTCGCACAATGTATTTGAGTTGTTTTCATTCATAAGGATTGAATTGCTGAAGTTGAGTTGTTAGTTCGCTAAGTAGGTGGGTGTGACCAGCAAAAAATGTGTCACAATCTAACTCCCGCATTGCTATGAATGACTGCTGCCGCGGAAGCCCGTTTCAAGTCCGGCAAACATAGAAGCAGGACTTTGAAAAGTCAAGGGCACCAGTTTGTTCTTCGGACAAGTACATTGTATTTACATACTGTTTAGTAACTGTAAACTCTTTCTGGTTTGCCACTAGCCAGCGCTTTTGAAGTGCATTTGAAGTCGGCGCATAGTTAAGGGTAAGTGTTGCTGCATCTCAGAAAACTTTTGTTACATGAGAGGATAACATATGGAATGTAAAGACTGAACTAATGTCGCAAGTAACCTACAATATAATTATCGTCAAAAGGTTACATTTGAGGAAGTTCTTGTGACATGGATACAGAAGGGACAGCAATTCAGAGGTCCACTTTTTTTTCATTTAACACGTTGCTCACAACGCAGCATAAATATAATGAATATTTCTGTGCCTGTTAATTTACCGCTATTACAAAAAAAATGTTGGGGCGGGACATGGGGAAATTTGAAGTTTGGAGAGTATCTGCAGCGCACTTGTGCGTAATGGGCGGTTTGGATAGATAAAAGGAAGTGTGTGGTGTTAGTGAGCAGCATGAGATAGTAGGCTAGTTTCCTGTTCCCTTTTTCAAACTCAGTTCAAAAGTTAAGGGTTACTCGGCCTAATCGTGTAGTCTGAACCTCATCTACTACCTAAATACTTCTCTCCCTTCAAACGTGCTCATACTTTGGTATTACATTCAACAGCCCACTCTGTCCACATTTTTACATACCAGGTTAAGTATTAACTTAACATGCTTCATCTCCAACAGAGTATGGTTGGTTTGTCCTGGTTTGTGGCAAGTATGTCCAACAAGAAGGTTATAGGATGCCCTGTCACCTACAGTGCAGTTTACTTGCGCCTCTCAGAGACGGGGCTTGTGCTGCCTTATGTCGTTTCTACCATGTCTACTTTCTTTAGAGTTGTCTTTTCTGTCTCCGTTCCAGCTGTTGAGATGCTCTAGATGTATCCCTCATTACTGCTGATGTCCTAGATATAGGGTTAACCTTAACCCAGGGGACAGTGACCTGGCACATCGAGGTATTATAAGAAATGCTAAAGCTCGTCATTGCCACACAGTTTGACACAGAGTATGACTCCACATCAACTCATTTCTCACTGGTTGAACCCATGTTCCGTTTCAAAACGATTGGCGTGGGACTTCCCTTCTATCACCCTCCCTCTCCCTCTCTCTGTCTCTCTCTCTATTTCTGTATCTCCCTCCCTCCCTTCCACTCTCTCTCTCGCCTGCCTCCATTCATGTAGTTGGACTTAGTGAACAGATAAGACATGAATAAACCCTTAATTTCCATATTGCAGGGGAGTCAGGTGGCTGAGCGGTTAGAGAATTGGGCTAGTAATCAGAAGGTCACTGGTTCGATTCCCTGCCGTGCCAAATTACGTTGTGTCCTTGGGCAAGGCACTTCACCCTACTTGCCTTGGGGGAATGTCCCTGTACTTACTGTAAGTCGCTCTGGATAAGAGCGTCTGCTAAATGACTAAATGTAATGTAAATGTAATATTGCTCCTAGGATCTCTAATGGTAATGGAGAGTTAGAGGGGGAAGTGCTTGACTGTAGTCTGTGTTCTAGCTTTGGTGTTCAGAGAAGAGAAAGAGAAAGCATAAAGAAATGAGCTTCCCTGCAGCAGTAACATACAGTGCTCCACCAGTTAGAGAAAACTGAAAGAAAAAAAGAGTCTGCATTGATATCACACCAAATGGACACATCAGGGACTGTGGGTGGAACTCACATACGTGTAATTCCTGTTTTACAGTAAGCAAATGTCTGCCCACGGGTTGTTTGGGCCAATGGAATCAGCTTGTTACAGGGTAGTGGTCATAGTAATAACCAACAACAGTCAGGCCATGCATTAATAGTTTTACAATGCCTCCTCCCTTCATTATTTGCTTGTTTAATTGTTTGCTTGCTTAGTTTCCTTTCTCTATTTCCCCCCTACTTGATGTTATGTTGATTCAAATGACTAAAATTTGTTAAACCAACCTTTCAGTCATTGGGACACATGCCAGGGAAGGCATTTAGTTAAGAAGGGTAAAGGATTGTATTGAGTATTGAAACATTAGTTTAGGTGGATGATTAACAGGTGTAGTTAGTTAGTCAGTATTGTTAAGCTGTGGTTGGCATGGGGCTGGGTGTCTCTAAGGGGTTAACAGTTAGGCCTTAAACCTGTTAGTAACAGCACCCAAGCACCTTGGTTAACGACAGCGATACACACCAGTACGTTTTTAGTCAGAGAGACTGGTTTCCAGTAAGAGTCTGCTGATGTTGAGTGTAGAGGAGAGGAAGTGGTGACCCTGAAACTAGCATCCATAAAAAGAAAATATGACAGCCTTTTCTTATGCAGTTTTTTGTAACCATTTTAGTTTTTTTGTTTTTACTCTGTTCCAATTCGATGGTGCTATACTCCCAGAGAGAATGTGTAATATTTACTATCGAATTAGATCACTATATAAAAGTGAAGATTGTTGTTTGCCTTTGAGAGGCCTTCCGTGCTTTTTATGTGCTTTATGCTATAGGAAGAATAGCTTTCTAAAATTGTGTGAACATCAGGCTATTTAGGCAGTTAAGCTTACATTATTCAGATTCAAGTTGAACCAAATCATTTATTCTTCTCTTCCTATAGACTTACAATAATGTATTAAAGTCATGGTGACAGCTGCATGTACCGGTAATGCATTAGATTTGATCACCATCTAGTGGACAAATGTACACATTGCATTCATTCTTTTTTGGTCCTGACCAGCCGTTGCATTTTGCGCTCCCATAGGTTATTTGTTACTTAATCTGCGATTTGAAACGAATTGCCTAATACACGGTTTTAATTCTAGACTGCGAGTGTGTAACGGCCATGAGTGAGTAGCCAGCAACTGAATGGACTCTTCAAAGACTTCTTGTATTCACAAGTGAATTCACATTTTGTAAAAAGCCCAGTCCCTCTGAGACTAGTGGTATTGATGGGCTGCTTTGTATCAGGTCTCTGAGAGACCTGATCCAGATTAAGGTGGTGGCCAGTGAGAAAGTGTTAGGATCGGTTTCACACAGAGGATTGTTAGACAAGGACACAGCTGTTACCCACGACTGCCTAATTTACTACTATTGTTATGTGTGTGAAGTATTTGAAGGCATTCATGCATTTGAGAGATTCAAATGTGCATTTATTTTGGAGATTGACTTAATGATCCTACATTTACATTTTAGTCATTTAGCAGACGCTCTTATCCAGAGCGACTTACAGTAAGTACAGGGACATTCCCCCTGAGGCAAGTAGGGTGAAGTGCCTTGCCCAAGGACACAACGTCATTTGACATGGCCGGGAATCGAACTGGCAACCTTCAGATTACTAGCCCGATTCCTTAACCGCTCAGCCACCTGACTCCTGACTCCTGATCCTGTCACAACCATCTCATCACACCAGAAATGCCTCACCAGAGAGCAAATCTCTCCTCCAAGTCAACATCGCACACGCTTTCAACGGGGTCTGACTAATGAACGACAGCCAAAAGCTACACTACAAATCTACACTAGAAGCAACCCCTCTGGCACTTACAAGACCCACCTATCACCTTGTTGGTCTAAGTCACACATATTGGTGTTTAGTGTGAGGCCATGGCCACATGAAGAAATCCTACCTAAGATTCCAATTCCACTGTCTATCGGTGGTAACTTAAATTCCATTCAAGTCATTTAAACGTTATTCCCTACACAAACATATTTTATCTTGATTTTCTGACCTGGTTGTTCATTCGGTCTGGGGAGGAGGAATATGCCTCACCTCTCCTGTGACATGGAAGGATCATTAGACACACTGAGAGGGAGCTGTATATGGTGTATGGAGGCTGTGTGGTCCAGTGAGTAAAAAAAACGAATTTATAACCAGGAGGTCCCCGGTTCAAATCCCATCTCCCCACTGACTCATTGTGTGACCCTGAGCAAGTCACTTAACCTCCTTGTGCTCCGTCTTTCGGGTGAGACGTAGTTGTAAGTGACTGCAGCTGATGCATAGTTCACATACCCTAGTCTCTCTCTGTAAGTCGCCTTGGATAAAGACGTCTGCTAAATAAATAAAATAAACCTGGGAACTAATGGTGTTTAGAGTCAGACAGAGAGATCCATTCCAGTCTCCTGCTCATGACTCATTGCCTTCACCAGCCACTTCCAGTGCAAGTCAACAGACTATATTCACTTTGTAGATTTATTTGACAGAAGACAGGAATATTGGTCAACACCCTACTTTAAAATACTCACCGTCTGCCCTAACCTTGTTGACTAGACAAATTCAGTTTTTACATACAAAAGACAACAAAATATTGCTGAAAATTTTGGAAAATTATTTTGTGGTTTAAGGTAAACATAGTGGCATATACAAAATGTTTCATGTGCGGCCAAAGCAACTCTGCACATCCCACATAAAACACCATCCTTATTCCCTACAGCAAAACTTGGTGGTAGGATCATGTGATGAGGAATTTTCTCATCAGCAGGAACTGGGACATCTGTCAGGATAGAAGGTTACATTAATCTAGAAAAGAGCTGAAAAAAAAGAGGAAAACCTATTGCCTCAATGAAATGAAATAAAAAATAGTTCACTAATGGGGGCTTTTCTAGAATGGTCCAGTCAGAGCCCCAGTGGCATTACCTAAAGATAGCTAGCCCATTGTTAGCCTGTCCAGGTCACACGAAAGAGTCATCCACATTGTCACTTTGTGGATGTCTCAATGTGAAACTTACATTCACAATTCACGGCTCTGTGAATGTACCAGATGTAACTGAAAGGCAAAAATGTTCCATTCCATTCCCAGGTCTAACTGTTCCAGTCCCAACTTAAAGATCCTGAGAGGAGGAAAGAGGGGGGGTTCTGGGGCTGAAGTCTCTGTGGAGCTTACAGCGCATTAATGTGACTCCAGAGCATGTTGTTTCCTGGCGGATCTCTGTTCATGTGGAGGTGTGTGAGGGAACGTGGGAATGATTCTGCTTTGGTTATAAAACGTGTCTGAGTCAACTCTGTGTTGGTGACAGCCCTTCCTGGGTACAGGATCACGTGACAGATTTCATGTATTAATTGTAGAAGCTCAGGACCAGGAACTAACCTCATTAAACAGGAACTTCCCTCAGAAGTAGCTGTTGCATTGGATTGTGCGGCCTTCTCAATATGACAATATTGGCCCGTCTGACAAAAATGTTATCTAAACATCAAGCATCTGTGTGTGCTACTCTAAACAGTACTGTATTACTTTCCATAATCTAGGACTCACAAACAAACAGCTTGTGTTCTGTAAATCTCATTTCTATTACACACTTGGATAGATCTAATACTATGACTTGGCAATATGAGAGGACCACACAAACCGTTACAGCAGGTACAAACACAACAAAACTACTGTATGACTCACTGGATAGATCGAGCAGGTGGTTTGATGAGTGTTTGCTGTGATGATATTCAAATGATCTGTTCTCTGACTAAACAGAAGAGCAAAGATGCAACCTGTTATGTGTCTGTTCAGCTATCTGATATTTGCGTATGCCTGTCAGGAAGACCTACTGCACAGTAACACAGACGAGACTAGAACGGAATGGAATAGAACAGAAAGTAAAAGAATAGACTGTAATCGGCATGGTTCTGGTTTACCAGTGGTTTGGGTAAGGAGTTGGGAGTGGGTGTGAACATCAGTCATGTTTCGGATTGATTCATCTATGGAGGTTCAGCTCCCACCTATCCTCCCACACAGAGCTGGGCTGAGCTAGCACTTCTCACTGTCTCCCCAGTGTACGGCCCCTATTAGACAGAACTACAGGCTGCTATGGACATTGTAGGTATGTTTCTAATTAGCAGGACTAGCGGCATCCTGTCCTATGATATCTGTGTGTGTGTGTGTGGGTTGCTGTGTGTGCACTGTACAGGACAGTGTGTGTAATCTGACGTCCACTGGCGTGGGAACTGCAGCAGAGGAAGTGTCTATTTACAGAGGAGTGGCTGTGTTCCCATGGCTCCTCTGGGTGACCCAGTGCTGGCGGACAGTTTGGCGAGTTACTCTGCCATGGTCCCCTGGGGGACTAGGCTGTAGCAGAAGCCTGGGACATGCCAGTGAAGTATGTGTTAGCATACATTTAAATGAGCATAGATTAGGTTATTATAACTGTACTTTGCAAAGAAAACACATGCAGTGATAGGAATGGAACATCCATGAACCATATACATCCCAGTTGTCTCATTTGGAGGATTCAGGAAAAAAAAACCTGCAGCCGTCCGAACACACACACAGCCATTGTGGCCCTCCAGTGGCTGTGTGTGAGAGCGGGAGGCTGAGAACTTGACCAGTCATTAAGAGAGCTATGACAGGCATGCCGGAGACAGGAAGTAGTGGTTCTGGTGACTCAGCTCAAGCTAAGACGTGAGAGATAGTCCTCTGCTTTTTTCTCTCTCTGAGCTCTCTCTGTTTTCTCTCCATTTCTGACTCATCTGGGCCTTTCAGGTCCTTTTTGGCAGGGTGGAAGGGAAGGGGGAAGCGGGTGTGAGGGTGCCTGGGTTCATTGTGAGTAGGGCATCAGGCTTTTTGTGTGGGCTGGGAGCTGTTTTTACTCAGGATGATGATGAAACAAATCCATTCTGAGTTAAACCTTTTGTTCTTTGTGATCAGTCATAAGTAAAGGAAGAGGATGAAAGGAGAGGGATGGTAAGTGGAACCTGCGTTTGTGTGTTTGTGTTATTAAGTTCACATTTCTCAACATTGAGTTAAAACATATGGACGGGCAGTACCATAAAACATAATTGATGTATGGAAAACAGTTTGCTTGGATGGACATTTGAGAATAGGACTTCATTGATTGGTGCCTATTGATAGACGCACACTTCAGTTGTGACACTGGGCATCTAATTATGTCCGATCCTTACTGTCTTGTAATGTTTGTAAGTGCCTGCCAAATTTATACTGGAATTATGCAGGTTTCACAGTTTTGTTTCCAAACGGATGAAAACGTATCGGCGCATAACCATTGACTATAGCTTTCACAATACCTCTAAGTTAGGTCCTTCTCAGAACAGGTGTTTGGTGGATATTTTGAATAGATTTTTTGGAGTTTCAAGCGATTAGAAAGCAAGGTGTACATTAATGCTGTGCTTCAATGAGACCCTTTCGAACTTGTCAACAGAAAGCATTAAGGAGACATGCAACTCAAACAAAAGATGTCTTACAATTAAGTGAAAGTTATTTTCTTTTTCATCACATTCTTGTTTTACCCGCTTCAGAAAATAAGACTCCCACAGTCTGTTTTTTTGCGAAAGAAGCAAAGTGCATTAGGACACAGTATTGGATACAGTAGAATTGTGTGTTTTATGGACCCCCCCCTCCCCCACACACACACACACACACACCCTCACACAGACACACCGTACCCCATTTACAGTAAATGTGTATCAGTGGGCGACTGGTGTTTGAGGATATGGTAGTTTTGGTATCATGACAAGGGTGCTCTCCGAGAGCAGTGCAGCGTGGGTAGGTGTGGGAGGACTATGACTGAGATTACTCAGCATTCTGTTGCTGGGCAGAAAACAGGGTCCCACCATGCAGCTGCAGAAAAGCTCACTATTATACTGATATCAGAGGTTTGGATGACTAAGCACTACTGCTCTTGGTTGTTCAAATCCAAGTACTGATGATTTGTTGCATATTGCTCAATGCCTCTGTTGACAGGTCATGTATTTCTATATCCAGGGGGTTGGTGTTGATTATTTTTATTTTTATTCAATGTACACCATAAAGTGTCATACATTTCACGGCTATTTAGGATTTAGCCTACATAAGTTTAGTCTGTTTTTATATTCTTAACCTTTGGCAGTATTCTCTTAAGTAAGGACCTGAGTGGTGTCTTCAAAGCTGTCCGATGCCCTCTGTGGGTCATGCTAACGTTGCATAATCATCTCCCAGGAGGTTTGGAACAACCTACGTCTTCTCCTTGCTGTCAGATTGTAATCCGAAATGTCAAGTTAATGTCAGAGGTGGAAATAACTAGTAGTAGTAGCATCTGCATGCTGACAGAAATATCAAGTATCCATGAGTAATCTTCTGCTCTCCATGACTAACAACTAGACGAACCATGAGTAATGATGACATTCAGAAGAATCTGAGTTGGTGGTTCATACCAAAATGCTGCAGACAGTATAGACTTGGAAACACTTTGATGAGCTGATGTTTATCCCTAAATGTATAGATCAGCCATTTTTCAGGTTTATGTGTAATGTTTCCCAGTGAAACACTATATGTATGTCATTGTTATGTAGCATAGATTTAGTATACAGTACCCATAGAAAATGTACACCCTTTGAAAAAATCATGTGTGTACTGCCGTTGATTAAAGAAGCATCTTTAACAGTAATAATGGCTTACAAGACAATGGATCAAGTCTCTACCAACTGTTACACACCTGGATAGACCTATATGATAAAACTTTAATTTAGAAACTTACGAAACAAAAGTGTTGATAAGAAGCCTGTAGGTGTAGCAAAATGCAGAAACGGTTTAGAGAAAAACAAGTGCCTTTGTCATTTTGATGATTGAATTTGAAGATTAACTTTCTTCCCTTTGACCCAAAACACACAAAATCAATTTGATAAATGTTTTGGAGAGGTCTAGTCGTAGCCCAAATGAAATCTGTAGCACGATTTGGAGATAGCATGTGTTCATGTTCATAAAGTGTATCGACAGCGATAGATTTGAATCTGCAATCTCTTAATTTGCAGTCAAATACTCGCTGAGCCTTCCCCATTCCGATGGGGGTTTGATATAGAAAACACAGTGGGTGTTGAAGAAACTGAAACTTTGTGTTGATTTGTCTGATGTGTGTGTGTGTGTGTGTGTGTGTGTGTGTGTGTGTGTGTGTGTGTGCGTGCGTGTGTGTGTGCGTGTGTGTGTCTGTGTGTGTCGTGCGTGTGTGTGTGTGTGTATTTGTGTGCTTATAACCAGTAGATGGCAATATAACCATGTGGACGCATCCTTCAGTGCTCACCCTTTGTCCTAAGAAGTACAGAACTTGTTCTTTTAATACCTCAATTGCGCAGTTGTTCTCTCTGCTTGTTGGTTTTACCGAGACAAATCTTCTCTGACAACATAAATACCATATGAACCAATTGTGCTTTAAAAAGGGCTCACATTTGCCCTGGTTATTAGGATTCATAAGAATAACCGTGCGTGTGCTATAACATATCTGACCGTAAATACATTTAGTTGTAGCCACTTTCACACATATTGAATTATAATTGGCCTTTAGCTTTAAATCCGACATTTGGAAACAGATATTATCATATTTGTTGTCATCGAGCAGAATGAGGATGCTCTTATATGCTTCAGATCAGTGGCCGTTAAGGATATTAAAAGGTCGGCAGTATTTAATGTGGCGATGCGTGTAGAATAGTAATTTCGAAAAAAAACCTCGGCTTCGATTGTGTCAAAACGAAAAATTACATGCTTTCGTGAAATTGCTTACTCAGAATGCATTCTAACTTCCCTTGCACTGTTTTACGACTGCTCCATGAACTCATTTTAGGATCCCAATATTAATCCCCAATAGCTGGATACATCGGCAAATTGCTTTCACTTAGGCTGCACTGACATGAGGGTCATTCTCTTGCCCATACAGTAGCCCACATTACTTAGTGGCCTTTTATGCAGGAAGGCTATAGTTAGGATTAGTTGTTTGGGTGTACGCTATGTATTTATTGCTGAAGCGTTTAGTTTCCAGATATTTGTGGAATTCAAAAGTCAGGGATAGATCTATTTATTTTATTGAACAAAACATTTATTCAGTAATTAGTCAGGTTACATATCATTTGTTTCATTTAATTAAATTCTATCTAAATCATCATAATGAAATGTTGGGTGTTTGGGTTTTAACACTATGCATTTTGTTGGGTGTCAAGGAAAATGTTAACCGAATTTAACTGGAAAGACAGAAATTAGGCGTTCATATATGAAGGTTGTTGTCGTGTTAAAAATTCTAATCTACCTCACTGTACACTTTAAAGTGTAGAACCATTTGACAAAAAGGTTCCAGAAACAACAGAGCCCATTGGTTTTAGAAATAAGCCTTACTCAACTCCGTAAGGTGCTCTTTAGAACTGCAAATCGTTTTCTTTAAAGAAAATTGTTCTTAAAATTAAAAAATGTTCTTGCTACAGAGAAATTCTAGAGCATCCGTATTTTATTTTAGAGTCTAGGGCCATCTGGCTTCCATAGGACTACTATATACCCTTGAAAAGTTAATAAACGTCAACAAACACAAAACTATCCAAAATAAATACATTATGAATACAAATAACATCTAAATCTACTCATGAATACTACTCCTTCCTTATTTGATTGAGCTGTAGATAACTTATGTGCAGTTGTCTACACACAGAAACCCCGAAACAAAGGTTGCTTATTAGGAATATGAATAAACTATTAATCAAATGTCATGGCACTTGTCCCTGTGTTTACTAAGAAAACTATAATAAGAAATCATTTTTACTTTTGCCTCGCTTCGGAAACTACCTGTTTTTCACACATTTGCTTGTACAAGTCAAGACGTGGTCAATATACCGTGCATTTCAGTCTGAATGTGGGCGGCAGCCGTCTCTCTCAGTATTACTTATTGAACTGCGAGAACTTTCAAATACCTTTTAATATTTGTACATATATGGAAGCGTATTACTTCTCATGTATTTTCCTCTTTATAGCAGTTCTTGATTAAACAAAACAATGAATTAATATAGACATCTACACACAATGATCTATTTTAAATGTCGAGGCAAATAGGCCTTAATTTGGCCGAGGTTAATATGTAAAATATGTAGACAATTGGTATAAAATACGTTTTAATGTTTAATTAGATACCATGAGTATTTGTCACATAGTATTGTGACATTTATTCACATTAGATTGGCCTAATCTAATCAAATAATAGTCTAGGCCTAGGCCTACTGTAAATTGTTGCCCAGCATAAATTCCCATCCAAAATAGTAGCATATTTGGAAATTCATTTAAAAAAATGGAAATTCCTTTTAGAGACACATAACTCGTACATCACCCAACAACTGTACATATGACAAATAACTCCTCAAAGAGACCTGTGGATTAAAAAGATTGCGATCTTTAGGCTTGCTCTGCATAGTTTGTGCTTTTGTATTTCATAGGAAAGTGGTGACAATGTCTATCTGTGACTCAGACACCTACCTCTATATCTGTGGTTATGGCTACTCACAGTACTTATCATTTCTCTCACTTTCATTCACTGGAAAATAATATGAGTATTTCTTTGAAGTCTGAAGCAAGCCCGAGAGTGTGTCCTTGGGGTTCTGCTTTATGGAATAAACAACATCACTTTAGTTCATGCCGTTTGAATGTTTTTCTTGCACGCTCTTGCACAATGACTCCTCTGTCTTTCAAAGGTAGGCCTAACTATTTTGTACAGAACATGTTGCTCATGGTTTAGCAGGTTAGTTTGCTTTTTTAAATCATTGGTTTGGTTGAATACAGAGTATTTCTCAGATTTCAGCAATCATGACAGGAAATGGGGTGCTGCCTCACCAATTTGGCATTGTCAAGGCAGATAGAGATTAGGGGATAACAAACCAGTTCAGATTATTGATCATTGAAATGTATCTAGGGTTGGGCCACCCATATGTATTTATGTCAAAGGAGACAAGACGAGGGCATGACCCCCCAGGACCCTTTACATGTCAGGGAGATGTAGGTTGACATCAACATTAATATGGGACATGGTCATGGTGACATCACTTATTTCTCTGTATGTTCATTGTTTGTAAGGATTCACATGACGTGGAGTCACAGCGGTAGTTGTTTTGAGCAGATCAAAACAACCCTGATTCATTTCAGTGAATCTAAAGGAGATGGATGTTTGGAACATGAAACTAAACTTAGAAATCCTGCGGGTCTTCTGTGGTATATATAGGCACAGTGATGTTGTCGATGACTGAGTCTATTTATATTTTGATCAGTTAACTTGTGAGAGCAATGGCAAATAGGATGGCGTAAGAAGAGCAAGAAGCGGATTTTGTGTATGTGAAACCTTATCTCCTTAGAAAGAAAAGTAGCGTACCATCAACACACAAAGCTGACACAGACTGCAGCTCCCCAAGGTGATTATTTGAAAGCCGTCTGACAGTACAGTATTGTTCAACATGGAGAAGGATATGGAGCAGGAAGACCTCTGTGTGGATGGCTGTGTCATGGAAATGAAAGATTGTTATCAAAAAACAACACTACCCTACCCTAACCTGCCTTACCCTCGCTGCCACCAAACCAGAAACTCTTTCTGAAACTCCCAATATTTAGTAGGGTTTGGAATACACATGGTCATACCTATGACGCATCCTCATGTGTTTTTGATATTTCCTAAGCAGGCAGGAAGTGTGTCGGTCAGAAGCCACTTATGATGTTAATTTGGGTAGAGAAAAAAAATTAATTAAATTATTATTTCAGGTGGGTCAGGTGGCCGAGCGGTGAGGGAATCGGGCTAGTAATCCGAAGGTTGCCAGTTTGATTCCCGGTCATGCCAACTGACGTTGTGTCCTTGGGCAAGGCACTTCACCCTACTTGCCTCGGGGGAATGTCCCTGTACTTACTGTAAGTCGCTCTGGATAAGAGCGTCTGCTAAATGACTAAATGTAAATGTAAATGATCGGGATCGGGATTGTGCATTGAGCCCAGAGAAAGGGGCTCATATTTCACTGTTCTTCTCTTCTCTCTGTGTTTAATGTGGTGTACAGTACGAGTAACGTCTGGAGATCCATGACTTACTGCTATGGTAACCAGAAACAAACTCTGAGGACATGACCTATGCCCTTTAAAGCTGTGTGGAAAGACAAGTGTGCAGTACAAGGCTGTATCCCCCTGTAATTTGCTCAGTGATATCAATTTGGCAAAAAAATATGAATACTCTACCTTAATATGTGTTTCCATTCATTCATTTCAACTAAGTAAATAAATTACACATGAATGGCAGAGGACAAGGGATTTGATGAAAATCCTACCTGAAATTGCACCATTTTAACCTTGGCCCAAAGTAACTCACATGGCAGGCTGGTTTGGTTCACAGTTACTGTGAAAACCTACTACAAAGCAGACTCCCATACGTACAGACGTATGTGTGTAGTGGTTGATAAACACACACACCGTGCAGACTTCTCACAGGTTTAGCTTGTGTGAGTTTGTGTGAGAGAGTCTATGAGGTTCATCAGCAGAGAAGGGATGTAAGAAGATGTACTGGGTGGAGGAGGAGCGCGTGGGCTTGTTTTGAATCCACAGATGGTACTAACCAAACACATAGGATGTTGAAATGTCACCCAGAAATACCAGATCCTCCAGGGTGAATATCACTCTGAATAATGAACCCAACTCGCCGTGAAAGCCACAAGCTTTTCGGTTTTGTTTTTCAGGCGTAAATTGTTTGTACTGCACCTTGAAGTTAGGTTATCTTGTTAATGTCAAGAGGTTTATATTCTTGGAACTAGTGCCTGATATCCTGCTCATTCAATGTGAAAAAGGTGCTTTATCACCTGTTTTCTGAGTTTTCTTAGTCACTGCAGGCGCTTCTGTTCTGTTTCTTTGAAAACACCTTCTGGTTAATCTCACTGAATTCACTAGGTCTGTAGATAGTGGATTATAGCACAGCTTTTAGTTAAGCATGTTAACACGGGGCAGATTAG
Organism: Osmerus eperlanus; assembly: GCF_963692335.1. Classification (NCBI taxonomy): domain Eukaryota; kingdom Metazoa; phylum Chordata; class Actinopteri; order Osmeriformes; family Osmeridae; genus Osmerus; species Osmerus eperlanus. The sequence continues at coordinate 18,164,498 of NC_085023.1, forward strand.
TAGTGTCTTGCATTGTGTACTACAAACAACATGTTATTGATTTAAATTATCGGTTGATAATTGAATTTTGTCAAAATACATGATTTTGTAGTTTAGACTAATGACAGTAACTGTTATGTGTTTGCATACATGCATATGTATGCTTGTGTGTGAATGCGTCGGCATGTGTGTTTGAATGTGTCTACCATATTGACTTCTACATATCTATGTTTTTGCTTTTGTGTGTGTTTGTGCTAGTGTGTGTGTCCCTACTCCCACTTGTGGTTGTGTGCGTTTGTGTGTGCGACTCTCAGCTTTGCTTTGTAGGAGACTGTGGGAGGCTTGCAGATATTTAACGGCTTTCACACTAGGACTAACTGTCTGCATACAACCAACACACACCTCTGGGCATGTGATTAAGAGTCTAATAAGTTATGTGGTTAACTCAACCTGTTGACTAATTAGCTCAACCATTAATCATATGGTTGGGTTGTTGTCATATCCTTTTAACAGTTTTATTGTTATAAAATAATCTATCTCTGAATCTTTTTTATACTTCAAAGCAAAATCTGTTTTCCTTCTCTTAGTTTAAGTTTGTGTAGGTAGTGACAGTGTGAGAGAATTGCGAACTTGAGTTTACGTAAGATGGTTGCCACGGTGAGTGTAGCTGACCTTGTGAAAAATGACCCGTGGTAAAATTCACTCAGATTCTCGAGCTTGAGTTTTAGTATAGATCAAAGGGGTCATGGTAAGGTGTAGAGATGACTAAAGTGTGTATTTGCAGATACCAATATTAACTGTAGCTAATTTAAAATTAGAATGCATGATTCATTATTTACTGTCATGAAATTACTCACTGGCAAAATAGGCCTTTAGATGAAAGGGAAAAGTCGAGTATGAGTTTTAAACCACTCTCCTCATTTTATAAATTGAGTGCCACAAAGCTATACTTCACAACCCACTTCAAAATGGATGTCTGGTGTTTTTAGAACAGTGCTGTCTTCATTTCCTTTGTTGTTCTTTTCTATACAATTCTCTCCCTTTGTCTAGTCTAAACTGTAATTTAGTTTTAGAGCAAAGGTCTATATTTTTTTAGATCAGCAACTTGGTTCTCTCTTTGTATTTTTTGTCTCTATCAAATTATCTGTGACAAGTAAGAGTGGAAAAGTGTTGATAGCACATCCCACTGCTTTGGAATCCTCTCAGTTTTTTTTTACCACAGAACGCATCAAAGAACGCCCAACTCCTCTTTTGTATCATCTGACTAATTTGGCTACTTTAGAAAATGCTAAGTAAACCTAATGTTTTTTTATGTTCACAAGCACTGTCATGTTTTTTGTTGAATTCAAAAATGGGTCAGCTTTTCTGGTCACAACTTTATTTGTTTACATGATTCAGGACCTAGTTAACACATAACAAATCCAGTAAAAATTGTTGAACTCAAACATAATTTGTATTCAAATAAATAATTCTAAATGGACATAAGAAAATTGTTTTCTATGAAAAACTTAACACACTTTTTAAAGGCCTCAAGGTGCCCGGATATGCATTTGTTAGTTCAAAAACAATTATCCACAGATGCAAACATGTGCCATCAGTTTGGCTATGTTGTATTCTCATTCATATTATTGCATATTTATGTCAAGCTTGTTTTCATATAAATAAATGTATACTGTAAGTCATATTGAAACTGTGATGCTTTGGTTGATAATATTACAGACAGCAAAGGGGGAATTTGTCTCATGAACAGTTCTTTCACAACCCACACAGTTTCGATTGGAAAAATCTTTAACCTTTACAGCAACAATAAATGCTTAGTAGAAAAACAACGACAAGAGCAGTAGACTGCAGCCCAGAGTGTATATGGAGATTATTTCTTAATCCCCACATGCCCTAATTTCAAATGATGTTAATTTATAGCAGAAATCTGACATGATAATACACACATCACTGTTAAGAAATTAATCACGCAATTAGCAGTGTATTTCTTGATTTGATTTAGGTTCATCAATTGTAATTCAATTGTGTTCATAAATTATCTTTCCTGTTTCGTTCAGATAAGCATGTATTGTTATTTTAACTCGTGCTGTGATCTATTTGTGCATTGTATAGATTCAGTTAAGCATACTTTAATGGTTTGTGGATACGTTGTAAATTATTTAAAGTGCAAACTGTGAGGGCTTTAAGATAAGAAGAATCGTTGACCTCCTATTTTCATTTGAAAAAGAGTGAATGACACGTAGAATATTTGTCGTTCTAAACCGTCATTATTGTTAATGGTTTGAGTCATTTTGATAGGTGTCAGATTACTGTACACATCTTTGTTAGTGGGTGGCAGAAGGACTGTTGTTTCCACCTGCTGCAAGTATATGACTGATAATTTAGTCCTGTCATCAGTTCCACATATTCAGGCAATATAATATTTTCATAACTCGGTTGGTCAGTGTTTGTGTGTGTGAGAGAGAGAAAGAGAGAGAGGAAAGAGAGAGCGAGAAAATTCTCAATTTCTTTTGTCATATCTTACCCCAACTGACATTTTGCAATTCAAATGACAAATGTATTTGTAATTTGCATAGGTTGAGTATATACTTCTTTACTGATGTATGGTAAAGGATCTTGTCCTTGACAAGGTTTGCTCTTTGCTTTTTAATGTTTTACATGTAAAGGTTTTAAAAGACGTAGGTTGAATTTCATTCCTGTACAATATAACACAAACATACAAAGGCCTGGCCTAGATTGGAGTTGTTATTATAACAGTATAGTATGCGTGCTCTACATTATAGCTCACTATTAGGATATGTATTGTTTCATGCTAAGGTACATACAATGTTAAATAGATAAATAGATAGATTTTTCCTCCGTAGCTGTTCATCACCAGTGTGCAGATATTAGCTTCTCACTTCCTGTTCAAAGTTGTTTTGTTTACCATCACTGGTGCTATTTTAAAGTAGGCCTCAGCTTTCAACTCGTTTGAACTTTTTTCCTTGTCTTTTGCTGGTTGATTCCCAAGGGTTAGGATAAATTATGTTAGTGGAACCACCATTGACTTATTATGTGCTTAACACTTGGATGGTTATCAAGCATGGCTTTGTGAACATGTTATTATCTTGTATTTGGATCTTGGCTAATGTCCATTATGATTGACTAATTACTAAAGGAAGACTAAAGTACTGTGTTTAATGAGTGAAGCCTAGTTCAGGAATGGCTCTCGGGCAGTGCACATCATCTCAGTCATCAACTAGTAACGGTAGTAACTTGTAACAGTTTCAAATTCTTGTACTCGCTGTGAAATATTTTACTACAGGTACACTCTTGCACTCTTGTGGAGAGTTTCATGTTGTTCAATTGTAACTTGTTTAACTGCATGCTCTTATGGTTCTTCCCTTTGGCAATTATTTGGTTTTCCACAATGTATGCTTTATGTTTTGGCTGCTCGCAATGTTTGGGGCTATCTCGTTGTTATGATCAGTAACCTATGCTCTTTTGTAAAGCTCTCTCTTGGAAGTCGCTTTGGATAAAAGCGTCTGCTAAATGCATAAATGTAAATGTAACTACACCTGTGTGACTTTAAGCCCATAGGTCCATGTCTAATAAGGCAGCAATATAAATGCCGCACGGATACACGTACACTCACAAAAGGTCAAATCAATATGTGAGTATCTTGATTGAACTACAGTAATAGAATGGTATATTACAATATAGTTTATATATTCATTTCTTGGTGAAATGGCAGAATTCACAACAAAGGTCTGTCGCATTATGTACACCATTCGGCAAATTCAGTGACCAAATCTTGGTCACTGAATGCTGTTTCGTATAATATATCTGTATTTTAAACTGAGAAAGAGAAGTAAGGTAATAAAAACACAGGAGAAATGAGGATCAGACGAAGCACTGTGCCGCTGCTGACGATGAACTCCGACGTAAATCAGCCTGTGGTCACTCTCAGACCCTCTCCACCATGACACACTCAGACCCTCTCCACCATGACACACTCACACCCTCTCCACCATGACACACTCAGGGGTTAGCCAACGCCCTTCTACCGCACAATCTCTCTCTCAACCCCTCCTGTACGTAGGGCCATGTACAGGAGACATTTACTTATGACTATACATACCAGTCCAACAACATAATGGCTCTCCTCCCTCCTCTTCTCCCTCCTCTCCTCCCTTCCCTTTGGCTTTCCTCGATTCATTAACTAAAGTGGGGACCGTCCATTAAGCAGATATGATCAATAGGTGTTGTCCTAGTGGAGTTGACAAAATGTCTGCTGCCATGATCTCTGTGAACTGGTCTCAGCTGTCATTTACATTAGCACACATGCGTGTTCTCATACACACACAGGCAAGCACAACTTCTCTTGTAAAGTCTACATAGCAACATAGGCAGCCTGTAGACAACCACCACGACTTAGACGATGAGGCAACTGTTGCCTTGTTTGTGTGAGTGCATGTGTATGTGCGTGTGTGTATGTGTGTGTGCGTGCATGTGTGTACGTGTGTGTGTGTGTACGTGTGAGTGTGTGTGCGTGCATGTGTGTACATGTGTGTGTTTGTGTATATGTGTATGTTTGTTTGTTGCAGAAGCTCCCAGTCTGTTTCCTGTGACTGTGACTATTTACATCCATGACATTTGGCAGAGCTCCCTTGGAAAGAAACATCAAAGATACTAAATGTCAAATGTACGTTTCTTTGTCGTAAAGCACGGCTTTGTGAGTGCATGCAGATCAGATGTATAATAACGTATCCTGTGCTTTTATAGTCTGTAACTTAACATGACCTGATGTGTGTGGATGTCTGTGGTTATACAATAGGATTCAGGATTGCAATAAGGCTGGAGACTACATCGCATGACTTTTGGTCCCAGACAGTCACACTCCTGTGGTGCTTCAAACCCATCCAGCCTGTGCATTGTCTGTGTGTCTATGGATTCAGGGGTTGTTTCACAGTTATTGTTGTGGCTGCTTGTCTTCATGTGATCAGAGATCACAGTGGAGGAATGGGTCCCCTCACAATGTGACTGGCCACCTTCTGTTGGCTGATTTCATAACATCTCTCTGTGTATTGAAACACGTATAGCCTCCCGTTCCCAGATCACCAGAGTATCCATGGCTCTCCCTCTCATTCACCTGCACCTTATTCACATGAGGCGTTTCCCCTCCCTTACTCTGTAACTCAATTGTGTATGTACCCTCCAAGCCCTGCAAAGTCTTGTTAGTGTTTGGCCTGCAAATCTGAGCATTCCTTATAGATCTAGATTGATCAGTGTACCGATCCAGTTTAGTTTCAATCTTATCTTTGCTCTTTCCTTCTGACTGTCTATAGAAGCTGTGATACCGACCCCAGCAGTCCCCCATACCTGCTTTTTGACCAGTCTTGGATACCCCCTTTTGGATTTCCCCTATTCTGGGCTCAATCTGCCCGGTTACTGACCCTGTATGCATGACTACTTCTGTTAACTATAAAGCCCCCGCTTGCTACGCTATCTAAACCGAGCATCTCAGCATTACACTAGTATTTTAGTAACTAAAGTGAAATCTGATGATATATTCCCCTCTGATATCCGCTATACACACCCTTGATCCCCAACCAATTAATTGGCCTGTGTTGAAACTGCCTAATCTTCTGACAAATGAGATGGGATGGATTGTTCTAGCAAGACAAAGCTGCCGGCCATTCATCACAGATTGGGATGAAGTGCCCCCTCAATAAATAATTCATGACACTTATCCTCACAGTGATGAAATGTGTGTTGAATGGCTGTCTTTGTGGTGAAATACGATTTGGGTATTTGTCATGTCCATTTTAAAACGGACATGACAAATCCTCACATTTCGTCCTTGTCATTCTGTCTCCCTATCGAAATGATGAACACACACTTTAGAACTCCAGATCTTTGGTTTCTAATGGTTACAGTTTGTGGATGAACAGAATGTTGATGATTGAGGTTTTTAATTTGTCAGGCACGTTTTGGCACCCTTTAATCATGGTGTCAAACCTGAGGTGTGTGTGTGTGTGTGTGTTTAGATGACAGGTCATTTCTCTGTGGGTGGCGTGACAGGGAGAGACCACCCTTTCTTTTTGTCTGAGACACTGAGACAAAAGTAGCTATTTTTGACTTCAGGGCATTTTAATGGTGTCTGTGTTGTAAGTGATGATACCAGCTGTGTGTGTGTATGTGTTTCACAGCATCCTCTCTGCACACAAGACAGAACTACAAGCAATTTCCAATCCCATCTGTATGACATTTTTTTATGTTTCTTGCTGTGAGAGGTTGACTGGATGATTAATGGAGATAATTTGTCCTTCTGGTTGCTATGTTTAACGCAATAATTATTGCCAAAGGCAGTAAAATAACCACTGTGCATTGCACTTTGCTACAAGCTGTTGTTGAAATGACAAGACACTAACCAGTCTAACAATGCATGTCCTACTTTTTTACTGACTTGATACAAATAAAACGATATCATTATTTATATAAATAATAAAATAAATGTTAAATGAAACTACATTTTAATGTTGTGACTTGAGTTCTGGGTTTCTTTTAACTATTTAGGTCTTTAGTCACAACTCCTGCTACCTTTCCTGTACGCATTGTGCTGTTCCTCCAGGCTAGCCAACCACTGCTGACCCTCCGATCACAAACAGTACATTTAGTATAAGAATGGGGAATTCTCTCTGGACTTGGAGGTTGCCTGTGTATTTTTAGTTTTAAAATCATAGCTTGAATTTCCTTTGTTAAGTTTAGCTACAGCCTATATTCTCCCATTTCCCCCAAGTAAGACACACTCAAATCAAAACATACACCTAATGGCTAAAGATAAGTTTTTAAAACAAAGGGAAGAAGATGAAGAGGAAAAAATATTTATTTTGGGTAGTCAAGCTGAATGAAACCAAGTTAACACTTCCCCCTGACTAACTGAAGTTACTTGGCTCCAGTATACCTTTACACGTGTTTACAATGCTTGAGTGAGGATGTGGCTTTTTGGAGACCAATATACTGTCAATAGCTGATGGAACTGGTGAGAGAGATTGGCGGGGCTCGGAAATAACAGACTGTGGTTTATGAGCAAGAGGGAAAGACTGAAGCAGAGGTTTGCTGATCATAAGAATACTTTACATCAAACCTAGACCATGACATTGGGGTTACAAAATTAGAATGGGATCGTAATATTAGATACAATTGGTCAACTACAGTATATTTTTCTTTACAATGGATGTAAGGCGTGATTTCATACTTTAGTTAGTTGAATATCAATGATTCAAGCTATGATCGAAACAATTTTGTGTGCATTTCACTCTATCAGCCGACTACAACAGCAGTTACACAGACTTGGGATGACTGATACCTACCTATTCTGTTATAAATTCTGTATTGTATACACTTTCGGAGATTTCGTTTGCCTACAAATTAGTTTTCTCTCAATTTTCCCTCACCTTCTCTCCCTCCATTATAGATGTACAGTAGAACCATGATGACCGTGCCAGAGGCCCAGCTTGTCAGCCAGCCTGTTATGGCCTCTCAGACCACAGTTTTAAAGCCACACACAGGTACAGTATGGCTGAAACTTCCTGTATTCTGTTTCTGAGAGTCTGTTTTCTCCCCGCCCTTTAAAGTGTCACTGAGGCCTCTATCTGTCAATCACAAAGACTCTGTTCCTCCAGACAAGGACCAGACAATCCTTGCGCTTCTAGAACACTCACATATCCTGCCCCGGAGGTTTTTTTGTAAGCAAAGCCTTATTCAAACAAAGATAAGCGATGACATGAATGTGTTTGACAGTTTTAGAGCTTTTTTTTAAGTTTGAGAATAAACCCTCTTGCTAACTAAAGTACATTCTAGTCCTTGCCTGAGGCTGTGCTTGCTACAAGCCTGCCAGTACTGACCTGACAGAGGAGAGAGGGAGGTGGAAAGAGACACCTCTGATGGTAACACTAAGCTGAGGTTCGCTAATTGCAGTTTTGATTCCTGGGTTGTCACGGACCGATTGCAGAAGTGATCCATTGATTCCTCTGAATTGCTCTGTTTCTCTGTAATGTAAAACAACACACTATTAAATCCTTTCAAAGTGAGGAAGTTGTGTTCATTTTTATTGTTCTATGTGGAGAACTCCAACAATTATGTGTAACAGTTATTTACCTATAAATGCTTTAAATAGTACATTCTTCTTTTGTGAAGCTATCCTTCCATTTCAAAATAATGTACTGTAGCGATCTCAGTCACTACGAAGAGAGGTTTTTCTTGAACGAGCACTTTATTACTTCACAACAATGCACGTAAATCACTGCTACTAAACCGTGAGCACGAAGAGGCTCATCAACCAGAAAACACATTTACTTATTCAGGTGTCCCCGCCCCCCGGCTCCTCTGCCAGCCACCCTCGTAGTGCCTAGCAACCCCCACATGAGCTTCCTCTGCTGACAGAGAGCAAGGACACCAGCACACAGGCCCACATACATCACAATGAACATGAACTTGAACAAATCAACACATACAAGACACTACAGTACTCACTCAAGCTGCAGCTTAAAGCTGTCCGACTCTCTGTTACACTCGTGTCCCATTCCTCAAGATACATGGAGTAGTGCATTATGGGTCATGTTTGATGTTATCAGCAGTTTTGGAGTAAGCTGGGGTTGTGATATCGACCACCAGGTCAAATTCACCGATAAGAGTTCTGGTCATGAAGGTTCCGGTTCTAATTCAAGGTGAATACGTTTGTGTACAGCAGGAGGTTAGTTCAGGTCAGGTCACCACAAGGTGATCCAGGGTCACCTTTATGGATGCTCAAGCACATCATCTACTGACCTTTCTACGTACGATGTCACTCAGGGCCACGAACTACACACTGACAGGGTTAGTTATCAGACATGAAAACACGTACATGCTTCACACAGACACACACAAACACACACTCCCACAGCTGGCTGCAGTTATCTGTCTATTCCAGGCTATTTAAAGGCTTTATCTCTGGTGGAGCAGGTTAGAGGCAGTATATTGAGAGTGAGAAGGAAAGAGAACTGCAAGGTCACCTGAGAGAGACAAGCTCTGTGTTTTTAGTCTGTGTATGTTAAACCAATGAGGTCTACTTTTAGCTCAAATTGTTCCATCATACCACCAGTGCTTTCTAGCCAATGTCCGATGGTCCATTTTACTGTGGTCCTTTCCACACTCAGTTAAGTCTATGGCCGCTGAGTCACAATGACAAGCCAGCGGTTATTATTTTCCAGTATATAACGACTGAAGACAAACACAGAAGTGATTTGTGTATAAGTACTCCCTTTCACAACTCGTGTGACTCGGCAGAAATATGGGAAGATGTTTTGTCTTCAGTCGTTAGTTGTCTGTGTGCTCTATACTGCCCAATTGACATCCAGCTATTGCCTCCTTAAATAAGGACATGCACACGTACATGCTTCACACAGACACACACACAAATACACACTCACTCACTCACTCACACACACACACACACACACACACACACACACACACACACACACACACACCCACACACACACACACACACACACACACACACAGCTGGCTGCAGTCATATTATCTATTCCAAACTATAAATACATTATCTCAAAAAAGCTACTTACAATATGTGCTGCGTACTGTGTGCTACAATCAAATGAACTTAATGACATGAAGTGAAACCAATCTGAGATAGACACATCAAAGTATCCCTTTCCTGTAACGGTTATTTGTTGTTTAAATATTATGTTTTACATTGCTAGTTGAGTTATAATGGAGAAATGTGTCAATGTTATACAATGATTGTAGTGTGCCAAGGTCAAGAGATAGGTGACATGTAAACACACTTACACGCACGCACACACTGACACACATGCACACACACACTCATACGTTCACTCTCCCTCTCTTTAGTACACAGACACACAGACGTGTAGGAGCCAGAGCACACGTGAATCCTGTTGTGATGAGTATCTGTTTACATGCTACTGAAAGTTGCAACACAAAGGCTGGAGTGAGTCACGGCCATGGGAGACAGTCTGTGGTTCTGCCTTTCCTATATGAACCCATGCTCAGGTTCAACCAACAGAACCATGGCTACGCGGTCTACAGCTGATGCACCCATGGTTTTCAGAAAACGTGTTCCAAATACATTATTTTAGTGATTGTTTAGGTGTGTGTGGGGGGTGCGTATGGGCACTCCTCTTTTGTGTTTGCCCATCAGGTTAAAAACAACACGTACGCTCATATACAATATGCCCTTACAGAGAACTGGGCTTTTAACCATCTTTGAGTGTTGGTTAGTGTTTTGCTAGGAAAGATCAGATCGTACAAAAACCAGCACAGAAACCACTCAAATCAATGTTACTTCACGTGCCCAAAATGGGAACTGAGTAACTGACAGCCAGCCAGTCACACAGTCCTTAGTCTCAGAGCCCCTTAATAAACATAATCCCTCTCTGCCCTGTCCTAGTTCCATGGTGAGGTCATCAGTCCGATGCGGCAGACTGTCTATAGTTGCTTCATGTCCGCACAGGCTACAGTTTCAGTAGACGGAGAAAGAGAGAGGAAGAGATAGATAAGAGAGAGGGAGAGAATATTGAAACTGTCTTCCTTTCAGTGAGCAAGCACAGTCAGCCAGTGCCGCAGGGCGACCTCTGGCTCAACAGTGTACAGACAGTCAAGAATACGCCCAGACATGTTAAGCAGCACGCACACACACACACACCTCCCCCCCGGTTTATTGCTCTGTCCAGTAGCATAAACACAGTTTTGCTGTACAGTCTGAGGGAACTGCCTGGCTCTGATAACCCTGTTAAAGAACCAAGCATTCAGCCCCCCCCCCCCCCCCCCCCCACACACACACACTTAGACTATGTACCAGCAGTCTCCAATAGGTGTAAAAACTGTAAACGTGACCTCTACTTCATCCCTGAGTCATTATCAGCCACCCATAGTTAGAACACGCAGTGTTCAGATATTGTTTCCTGATATGAAGCTTGACAACAAGTAATGGTGCTTTACAGTGGCAATGTCACACAGAGGGTTTTATCTCTGAACTTGGGACCAAACAGTGATTACTGTGCTGATTTGCGGAATGGTTGAGTGGCACACGCAGACACACACGCCTGGATGTGTTGGCAGGGACAACACGGTAGTAAGTGCAGGTCAGATAGCAGTTTGCCAAGGCCTGATGGTCTGCATTCTGAGGAATAACACTGGAAATATTGAATGTTCTCTCAATTACATCCAGTTATTTTATTTTCTATTTTAATTAATTACAAACGTCATTCCCTTCCGTATTCTTGTCAGCTCAATGGAAACATATGTTCTGGTATGAAAAGGGTTAAGTAGTGGTAAAAAAAGAATTGAATGTTGAAGATGGGGAGGGAACAGGAGAAAGAAGAATCTGTGAATCATTACTGGCCCGGGCGGATGTGAGGATTCGTGGGAAGACAGTGTTTCCTGTGCAGATGGCAGCCATCTTAAAATTAGAAAATGCTGAGTCACACTCAGTCATATAATATCAACCTCTGTGAATAATATAACAATGGGAACTGAAGTTTTGGGGTGTTTTAGGTTTCTATTTTTTCTGTTTATGATGTTTACATGAGTTTTTATCGGAAACTGGATCCTTCTTATGAACATTGGAAATACCAACACTTTTACTGGCTCAAATCATCATCCTCATCGACATCATCACTCTCACAAGGTGCAAAAGCAGCAGAACAAATGGAGGAGGAGCATGTAGGAGCATTACTCATGTCTGTTACAGTAATGTATGTTCAGTACACTGCCCAATTATGGGACTGGAGCTTCACCTGATCCCAAATGGACTTAAATGATTGGTGAGTTGGTGAAATAGGGAGTGGTCTATGCTGTTAGAGGAAAGTACCCAAGGTTTGAAGAGGAAGGCGGGCGGGGGTGGGGAGCGCGGGGGGGGGGGGTACTCCTTCCCTCTATAACAGACACACATATTTTCCAATAAAGTCCAGTCAAGTGCTGTTGTCACTAGACCTGGTTAAAAATATCAAGTTATCGTTCTGTTGAAAAGGGACGACACTTCAGCACTGGTCCCTGTACTGTGAGGACATTACTCTGCCCTGGTGACTCAAGAGTTGGCAATTGTATATCTCTCATGCAGCACACCACATTTAAGAAACGTTAACAGCGCCAACGACAGTGTGATTGCACGTAGGATTAAAAAAGCAATTCACTGTATCGTGAAAAAAAATGTGCAGATCATTTTAGTTCAGTCTTGCCTATTTTCGTTTTTTTTTTGATAGTGTGCAGTTCTTTCTCACATAACCCCTTCATGTTGTATGAGACAAAAAAGTTCAAGGGCACTTTGTCTGGAGCTTAAGGTTGCCAACAGTTGCCTTAGGATGTACAGTAAAACAACATTTCATTTGTTTGTTTTGAAGATGTGCTTTGATTCTCAAACCCAGGGTGGAAGTTACTGCAATAACCACAGAGGTCATAATCTCAGGTCTTTTATGTGCCTTGTGAAGATTATCTATGTATTTCAATACTTGTTTTACATGATTAAAGCTCTGGTGAAATACATTGAAATGAGCAATACCGTGCTACTGACAAGATCACTGGTCACAGTAAAATAGGGAGGGATCCTAAACCACAACCCTTTTTTGTCAATGAAAGAAAATATTTATTGTTTAATACTGCTAGTAGTTAATAGCACATAGAGCTTACTGCCAGGATGGTTTTAATTGTGTTTTTACTGTAGATTTACTTTCTGGTCAAATAAAAGTTTAAGCACAATTCTATTTTGATGTTGAGTTTATTGCATTGTTATTTAAATAGAGTTTAAATGCAACAGCTAGTCTTCTCTGGCTATTGCCCCAGTGCTTTCCTTACCTCAAAAATAAGGCTTGTAGCTGCATGTTCTACTCAGTCAACCTTGTCACGTCCATATTATCATGTCAAATATGGTTTACTGTAATTCATGATTTGAATAGGTGGACTGCAGTGTATTCTGAATGAACTGTCCGAATAGACAACCCCATTTACTCTTCATCAAACCCTCTTTTACTGCTTGAAGCTGATGCAACCATGAAGCAAGTATCTGTAAGCCAGTGCCAGGATGCAGGCTGGAGAAGCAGCGGTGATGCGCACACATACATGCCAGATCCCCTGTCACCATCTTCTAAGGAGGAAAAGTTGTTTTCATCTTGTTTTATCAACTACACTGGGAATAGAGGCTACAAATATCTAGGAAACCGCACAGACAGGTTTGATGGTGGCGTGTAGACTTAAGAGTAAATATTTAGAGGTCCATGAGCAATTCACTATAAAAAAGCACTTTACGTTGTATGTGGAAAATCACTAATAGTACCGCATATAATATTTTACATTATCTACATCTATCATCTATATTATGTGATTATGCGACAACAAAAAAATTGTGTTTCTCCAGTTTCATTCATGGAAATAAGTCGTGCAACCTTGCGCAACAACGGACTACATTTTGAAATTCTTGAGAAAAAGCGTTTAAGAGCATGCATCTATTTATAATAGTGGCCACGCTTCTTTGGATCAGCTTTTCATGATATCTTGGCGTCCAGTGAAGGCCTGCAGTTAACTGCCGTTTTAAACCGTAGGTCTACTTCTCGTTGCACCATGTGAATTTGCAATGCTGGTTATATTTAGCTATAGGCTACCTACAGTAGTACTTTTCGGTTTGACAGACTGGCTGCATATTAAACCTTAATCTTCATGTAATAATTTGGAAAGGGATTAATGTTATGGTAAAGTTGCGGATTGAACTGTTAGACAGTGGTCGCTATGGTTTGCCTTTTTCTGACGTACTTCTACTGTGTTGACGTCAGAACTTCCTATTTCACCTTACTCCATAGATACTGCACAGTTATAAACTATATGACAAATAGTATGTGGACAACGCTCAGTAAAAGCACCTGTTTGTTGAACCTCTCATTCCAAAATCATGGGCATTAATATGAAGTTGCTTCCCACTTTGTTTATATAACTGCCTTCATTTTCTGGGAAGGCTTTCAAATAGACGTTGGGAAATGAATGCAGGATTTATTTAAATTCAGCCACAAGAGTATCAGGGTGGTTGGGGACTGATGTGGGGTGATTAGACCTGGCTTGCAGAATAGAGGTGGGGGGAGGGGCGGTCAGGGGGGAAACTACACATGAATGCCTTTGGTTTATGGGAACGGGATACCCAACAAGCTCATGTGTGTGAGGGTCAGGTGTCCACATTCGCTCGGTCATATAGGGGTATATAGTTTGTATTTTTGTGTGGTTACACTACATTGCAAACAGATACAAAAAGGTCATGCTCTTCTCAAAACATCCAAAACCTCCCACTTGCTGATGGTCTTAACTATTGAAAGGACCATAAATAGTGGTCTGCTAAGCAGTTTTGTGTTCATATAATCATTCAATTAAATCAGTGTCATGCTATGATCCATAAGCCCTACATTCCCCCAAAGCATACCCCACAAAGAGTGCAGATTCTAGTCTGGCTTACCAGCAACTCAACACTATGTGCTTCTGTACAGCTGGACCTCCCCACACCACCCCACACATCCAAACCCACACCAACATCCGTTTCAAACGTGTGCTACAGTGACTGGATGTCTGCTGACAACATGATTTACAACTGGCCTGGGTGTCTTAGTCACCTGAGGAGCCTGGGTGGGTGACGGGTGAGAACCAGTGTAGGCGCCTGAAGAAGAGGCCCTGAAGGGGAAGAGGAGGGAAACGCTCTTCAGGAGTGTCTTTAGGCTTCCTCATTTCTGACCTACAAGGTTGTGCAAGTTTGGTACGGAAATTTGCGTTGCTCTGTCAACATGTCTTTTTCTGTGTTCGCTTGAGTCTGTGTGTGTGGTGGGGAACAGAGCGGAGTATGAGAAAGGACTCCCTGCACTCAATAGAGGAAGAGATCAGACAGGGGTGTATGACCACAGTATCCTGACAGAGCTGCCTTTTGGCTGGAGTACAGTAGGGTACAGTAGAGTTAGACTATGAGTTTAAGAATAATGCAAACCTAAAGTTTACATGCAATGTGTTTTGCATGAAAAGAAAATGTGACTGGTGGTTCTCACAGTCATCTTGACATGATTCTTACATATTGTCATGTAAAGCAGTGAAGGGGTTAACATTAAATAGTGCCGCTGAAGCAGGAAGCCATCCTATTCTGGACTGAGTCACATGAGAGTTGTAGCAGGGACTGGCTGTGTGTCAGTGAGGGGTGTGTAATTATCTAAGCCTGTTTGTTCCAGGTTGTGTAAGTTACCGTACTTTCCATCTTCTCCTGATTAGCTGAGATAATATCTCATTCTCTCTCTATCTTCACATGGTTGGTGTGTTGGATGGGGGTAGCTCTATTTCCCCTCCACATTTTCTTAAGTTTCGAAATGTTGATATGCAATAAAAGCTGTGACTAAATCGTATTTTTATTTTTACGTATATTTTTTACTGTAAACCACAAATCCTCCAGTGTTTTTCCCTGTGGGTTTCTCAGAAAATGACTTTCACTTCAAGGTGTGTCAGTTTACATACGGCTGATAAAGAACATTCTGGAGACTTTCCTTTAAAAGTAGCAAAAAAGCTTTATTTACAACAGCATTGCACAATTAAAATCCTTACATTGCAACATCAGTGCAAAATAGAAATGATAAAAAAACGACATTTTTGCTACAAATGTACTGGGTCCTGTGCCTCAGAAAAGTCTGTTCGCGCTCAGTGCAAAACGGCCCCTAACAGACAGAATTCTGGGTACAGTAGTTTTTTTCTGTAGTGGAAGTGACCCCCTGCACTACAAGGTACACCAAGATGATACGGCCTGAAACTCACGGCTCCTCTCAGGGAATAAATTGTGGGTTTATGAACATCTTGCATCTTAGAATTGTATTTATTTTCTCCTACCAATATGGCATGATCCTGACACTTATTATGGAGCAGACTGCATGAAAGTACTTGTGTTTGATGGAACGGAAATGAAAGTAAAATAATATTACCAACTTTACACCTCAGTCTGAGCAAGTGGTGATTTTGCTTCTAGTTTCCTGCTTCCTGTGTGTTGACCCTGAGCCTACAGTATTCAGAAGCTCTTAACACCATATATATATACAGTACTAAATTATTACATCTTTGGTTTAAAGTTGCCAACACCAATAAGAACCAATGGCTAGACTAAACTTAGAAAATGATATGGCTGTTTACACTGATAAGTGTACACTGGTAAGTGTGACCCTCGGTTCCAATCAAAATAAACCTGATAATGAAATGACATACACTTACTCAATCTGCACAGTAATCAACCATATATTTCTGGTTACAAATTTCACAAATCAAATGTTCTTTACGGGGATAAAACATGCAAGTGCTGAAGCATTGTAAGTACTAAATCAAACTATTTCATGGATTTTAAGTGAAATAAAATAGGTGTGGAATATATTTGACTGCATTACACCTGTATTGGTATATTTAGGTGCAGAGGAACACAAAGATTTACACTCCATAGGATACAATTACCCTCTTCTGGTCCAGATTCAGTTCACTTCCAGTAAAAAATATAATTCAATCCCTTTTCATGATCAGAATAATTGTATGTTTTCCTCTGCTCCTCTGTTTACTCTATTGAACTGTTGTTCAATCGACTAATACTTATGTGATCTGGGTGAGAATAGTTAAGATGGTGTGCATGTCAATTATAAAAGATCAGTACCAACTTGCACAACTTGCTTACTGTAACTGAAAATTGTTCACTTGTTTGGATAAAAGGGTATCCTTCACAGTACCTGTTTTCCTCCACTCTGGCTCTGGTAGGGGGTACAGTAACCCCTAATACCATTTCATCATTAAAAGGGCAGTGAACTGACTGGCTTTAGTCAGTGATACAGGGAGAAGGGTCAGAGAGAGGAGGATGGAGGAGGACTGAGAACAAACACAACCCAATGTAAAGGTTCCATCACCTGCATTGGGAGAGGATGGTGAACAATCAAGGTATAAAAGGGATGGAGTAGAGGCAAGAGGAGGGTAGAGAAAATTGACCTGAGGGGTAGGAGATTGGGAGAGGAGAGGAATGAGGGAGAAGCACGTGAGGAGTGTGTAGTAGGAGGACAAGAAGAAGGATATGGTGGGGGACGGGAACGTTGAAGAGCAGAGGGAGAATAATTATGTTGAGGAGGATGGAGTCTGTCAGTGGTGAGGTGCCATGATAAAGACAAGAGTGGAAGTGGAAGCCATGCAGGCGTACACAATCGACTGAAACACAAACAAAAAAAGGAGGATGCTATTTTACAAAACATAAATAGCTGCAACAAAAGTGGAGAGAACCAAACGGCAACAAAGTAAAAACAGAAAGCTATACAAGGCATGTCTGAAGCTCCACACATCGTTAACGTGGTCATCGACAAATGGTGATCGTCCATGGAAATGATCTCTGGACAAGGCAGGCATGCTCATCAGCGCTGACACACCTACATCTTTGGTGCTTGTTTGGGGTTTAGCATTCCGAATATGCAAAGACAACAGAGGTGCACAACTAATACAAACACAGGTTTGGCAGAAATTGCGATTCCCAATAGAAAATATTCCCAAGAATGTCCAAATTCCCTTTCCCAGACGGAAATCAGGGGGGAGAGGGGGAGTACACCCACCAAGAATAAAAAAGAAAATTCTAGAAATTATAGGTCCAAGTGATCCACAAGAATGTCAACATATTTACATATGCACAGGGTCAATAAAAACATCTGACTCAGATGCTACATGTCTACTGGGGATTGCATAGGACTGGACTTGATGATTGGGCCTAGTGTCTTTCCATCATCTCCTCCGGAAAAGCATCTGTAATAGTCGTCCAATCAGGAGTGTCATCCACTGCAGAAAGGCAGGTTCTTGGTCCATCGGCAGGTTTGGTTGCGCAACCCGCCTATTCCTGTCTGTTAGGCGCTGCAAAGGACAAACAAGTGACATGTTACACACACATGCAAAATACAGGAAGTGGTCAGCACAGTTCCTAACATCCTGTCTGAACCCACGCTGTAAACCTTTGACCATTTGCAGGTGTTACTAACCCAGAACCTTTAGTTTCCCAACCCACCGTCAGCTAGAGCAGGAAAGATAACCAGGTGAGCGAGAGTTTGTATTTCACTGAGAGTGAGGTTTTCCTGTATCCTATTTGGCATTCAGCTCACGATTCGATACATATCACGATATTGGGTTCACGATAAAATACGTATATCACGATATTTTGAACAAAATGAAAAATGAAACTGAAATTCTATTCATAGATTTATTTCCAAAACATGAAAAATGTTCAATAACTTTCTTTGTTGTACATACAACTGAGTTGACTCAGTTCAGGCGATTTCTGTGAATGCAGTGACTGCACGCGTGTGCAGAGTAGGTCGCGTTGCGATGTTTTGTGCCACGATATACATTGTTATTATATATATTATTCAGCTATTATACACCCTGGACACTCACTTACCTTTTTTTATCTGTCAAACTTATGGACAAATCCCGGTCTGCTAACTGTAATTACACAGCAGCCTGCGGAACGGACTCCGACTCTCTCACATACCAAGTTTACAGCATGAGTCACATTGCTTTAACTTGGAGAGCAGAACAGTGGGGTGAAAGAAGCACTATTGTGTTAGGTCAGCTACTACAAGACAGGCTCTTGATGAAATAAACATTGTAGACTGGTGAATAGAGATGAAGAAATGAATGGAGAGATTTATGGTATTAGGGGCTGAACCCATTTACCACACTAAGCTAGATTGTTCCAGATGCACTTGGCTTTGGCTTTTGTGTGTGTATGTGGGAGGGAGAAAGACTGTGCTCGCGCGTGTGTGTGTTTGTGTGCGTTCTTGTGTGTCTCCTCCCCGACAATCACCTCTACAGACTTGGCAGGAGTGGTGCAGTAACAGGTGTGTGTCTTGGCACAGTGCTGTGCCTCTCTGTGCTGCTGGCCTCGCCGACTGCTCTGGCAGCAGCAGGGTACAGATAAGAGCAGACTGGGCACATGAGCCGTGCGTTTCCCCTGAGAATCTCCTGGCTCGCAGAGTAAACCCTTTTAATAAATACTAGCTTCTGCTATCAAATAAATCACAGAAACAAAACGGCCTGAATTCACTCACATCTACCAAGTGGTTTTAGGTACTGAAACACAATATTTTCCCAGATTTTCTTTGACTATCAAGAAAAATTAACAGTGTTTTGGGGCTCTTTTTGAGATTCTATCCCACAGTGCTCTGGTTGTTTACAGACACTGCAATGGAAAGCACAGAACTCTTAGCTGTGTGGACTAAAGAGATTTGACTGGGAGAGACACACAACAAATGGCAGTAGTAAGCCTTGGTCTCTGGGCATTGTGGAAACAAGGATCTTTAAAGGAGACCAACAGGGAATAGTCATGCAGGTTTTTATGCTGTACCGGAGGCATGCCAAGAACCACAGTGGCCGGAGGTTGTGAGCGTGCTCAGAGGAAACAGGTGATAAGGAAGTGGATCGACAGCTCTGATTTCTCAGAACAGGACTTTCAGCCTTGCGACACCTCCCACCACCTCCCGACACAGAGTCACAAAATGACAGACGATTAAGGATAAGGATGGTTGTGACTCAGTGTTTCGAAACGTTTTTGCCAGAATGTGAAAAACATTTCTATGGATGAAAATTCAGCTAAAGTCGGTGACTAAAAATAAATGGGAAATGAAGTGGTCATCATTATTACAATACAACATAATATTGACCAGCCTTGTATAGAATTCTGCCCTCTGATCTGACTTTGACCCAGCTGTGTCTTTTTAACAAACCCTCCCTCCCTCTCTCTCAGCTCTCTCTCTTTTATTCCAAGTCTCTCTTTCTGTTTCCCTTCCCACATGCCCCTCCCCCGAGCCACACTTCCCTCCCCACCTTCCACCCCTGACTGACAACTGATCTGGTATGTGAGAGAGAACAGAGTGAGGTCTGAAACAGCACGTGAAAGAAAAATACAAAATACAAAATGATCAGGGCCAGGATAAAAAGCTGAAAAACAATTTGACCCAAACTGGGAGAGTAGCCACAATCTGGAGTAGAAGACATGCAATGGCTAATACATACACAGATGTCTGCTTGCCTGCCTGCCTGCCTGCCTGCCTGTCTCTGTCTCTCTGTCTGTCTGAACACACAGTCTATCTTGAGGAGAAACAAAAGAGAAAGAATCAGAGATGGATGTAGGGGTAGAGAGGTGAGAAAGATAGGCAGGACAGAAAATAGGAGATACACAATAAAAGGGACTGTGTGTATGTGAGAGAGTGTCTGTGTGCATGTGTGGATAGTACTGTGAGACAGACACTAGTGCGGCATAATGGACAAGCACAGAACTAATGCAAAGCAGATGTGTAACCACATAAACTTATCCTAAGAAAACTAGTATCTGCCTTTTGCCCCTCAAATGCTATTCTAATGACCACTGATTGTGTACTAGACTGTTTACTAAGACATGGATTTTTCTTAAGTTGCGATGAAAACTATAGAAACTTTGGCGCTATTTTTTGTGTGTTGTAAAGTTACTGATGAAGACCAGCAGGTCTGTGTAGGGTGTGTGTGTGTGCGTGTGACAGACAGTGGAGCAGGGGATAATTAGAGCCCAGTAAGGTTCTCTGAGAGCACTAACCACAGACTAGACCATAATGAAGCTGCTCTGTCACGTACTACCCTGCTCTGGACCTGCCCAGCTAAATGGGCACACACACACACACACATTATATCACTCACTCACTCTCTTTTATTCACTAACTACAATATGTAGCTATTTGGTTGAGGGGGAAAAAAACAAGAGAAGAAAAGTTGCATATTTCACATGAGAGCTCCTTCATCATGGCGGCCATCAAACTGCTGAAGTCACATAGTGGTGCAGTGTGAAAAATGTATTGGCACCAGTCACCAGTCAGTGTGCAGGGCTCACTGGTCACTGTTGTCCCTCTAACACCTGAGAACATAATACGGAAGACACACAACTCCCCATGTTCCGCTTTTTTCATTGTTCTCAAAATACACAACACCCAATAGCCAAGAGAGATACAAACAGCACAACACATGTTAGCAACGTGCACACATTCGCAAGCTACACACCCAATGCTTTTTTCTCTTTTGCTCTTTCTCCCTCACACACACACCCCTGTTCTAGAATAATGTGACTTAAGACTGAGTCATAGTCTCACCTTCGAGGAGAGTAGATGCTTTATGCTCTGACCCCTCAGGCTGTTACTACACATTCACACAAACACACACACACACACACACACATACACATACAGGAGCTATTGTGCACTGTTTGACAGGCCATAGAGTATCCACAGGCAGAACTAGCACTGTAAGAAGGGGGAGCTAGCTATTAGCTAGGTCAAGGACACAAAGGGAGCACTGGAGCATGAACTAGTGTGGAGAGGCTCATGTTGAGCCAGACAGGCAACTTATCAGCTGTATTTGATCCAGTCAGCGAGGCCCTTGATGCAGACAGTAAATAAGGTGATGCAACCTCCAGAAAGAGCCAACGCACTGCCGCGTATGGAGCAGAAGTCAAAACAGAGGAGTGTGTCGGCATGTCATATTTATTCTGTGTTTGCATCTCCTGCATTAGCGACAGCCTATTACTTTTTTCTTTTATGTGTCCCTTTTTCTTTAGAATATTTTCTAGGGTTTACTTTGCCTCTCCTTACCTATGTTAACATGATGCAAGCTTCACAAGGGTGTGGTTGTGGGTTACTGTTCCAGCCCAGCAGCTGGCTCATACAATAGTTCAATTACAAACTGCCAATATTTCACTTGCAATTTCCACTGTCTTACGGAATCATTCATTTTTAAAATACAGAAAGGAAAACTGGTATTCATAGTGAAATGTGTGGTTTAATAGTGCTAAAATGTACATTTGTGAAAGATAGAAATATTTTAAGTCTTCACTAATGAAAATACATCTTATCAATAGATAACTGCTAGCCACTAGTATTAAAACTGCCAGCTCATCTCCTTCCAAGACATCAACTTTCTTATGGTTTTCCTATTGGAATAAGGTCACGCCAATCATCCTAATTGTATTAGCCAATCAGCAGCCTTCTTTCCCGGGACTTAATGATACATAATACCTGACCACGGAGAGCCTCAGGCCCTAATTTTCATTCTGATGATCAAACTGTTTTTGTCTCCTGCTTATTTCACATACTTGGAAAAAATAGCTTTTCTTTATGATGTTATTGTGCATGCAGCTGAATAACTACAATTAGAAAAATGACTAAATGTAGAATCAGACAGAGCTATGTTGTGTGTGGATCTTCATTAAACCTTTAAACTGGAATTACTGCTTCCTTGTGTTTTGACCGGACATCCTGTTGTGGTTGCTCGCAGCAACCCTTATCCCTTTTCATTGGTCCTTTGAATTCATAAGCGGGTCGGGTTTCATCTTGGGTGGTTCAGACTGACAGGAACTCACCCCCAGCATGATGAGCATGAAGTCGTCTCCGATGCGCTGAAGCTCTTGACCGATGCGTCTCTCCTCATCAGCACGTCCCTGCATGTCCCCCTCCGGTGGTGCTGGGTGTGGTCTATAGGGGCGGGCGGGGCTGGGCCACCTCTCTGGGGTGAGGAAGGGCAAAGAACAAACATGTATGTCTGAGTCGTCACAACAGCAACCACACACCAAAGCATGTTTGTTGGAGACTACAGACATATAGACCCACCGTAGTGGCCACGTGTCCAAAAGCTCTGTGTTAGTCAGTGGAGCTAAAGGTTTGCTGTTGGCCCTGTGAGATCACACCTGTCTTGAGGTCTGGGTTCAGGTCAAGGATCATGCAGACTGCAGTCGTTGAACCACCACTACTACATACTCCCTTCAGCGCTGGAAAACGCAATGTGGTTCCAGATAACTCAAAATGAGTGAATTCAAGAGACACAAAGTCCAGAGTGAGACAGTTCAGATATGTACAGTGGTTCCTGGTAAAGTGTGGTTGAGTTGTGAGTATATGAATGTGTTAGACCTCTTGCTATGACTCACGTGCGTTGTGAAACTTTGTTTAAGTGTACTTAATATCGCTCATATCCGTCAATATTGAAGGCCTGCAATATTGGTTGGGCCCGTCATAAACATCAAACACCGTTTGGATTTAGATTAATCTACTGTGTATATACACACACATGCCACGCCACATTAAAAGAGTTTCTATGACTGGGGACGAGACAAGCTCCATGATAAATTGTTCAAGATGAGATAATGACGGTACTAGTTTTTGTTTGTGAGCGCATTAACAGCAGCCTCTTCCGGATTAAAGATTTGTATGGAACACTAGAAAATAGAGGTCTATCTCTCTACTCTATCTCTGCCGCCTCGAGCAGTAGAAGTGGAGAATCCCTGTCTGCTTGTGTACAAAAGACCCAGGGAATTATTTTGACTGGCCGCTACATCAACTGGCTGCCTGTGGCCTCTGCAACAGTGAACGCAAATAAAAGAGACACAAGAGAATCAGAACGCTCAATCACCGCTATTATGAGCCAACGGGACAAACTCCTCTACCTGTTTGTCCCAGTCCCAGACACAGTATTTCCTCTTGATTGTGTTCAATGGTCACACTTGTTTTGTTAAGGAGGGAATGTTGTTGAGGGTGAGGGTAAGACTGAAAACACGCAAAGTGCCGTTCAAAAGCACACGCATGAGGGCATATGCGTACGCGCACGCAATATGCTGCGCTGTACAAATTGATCTTTGGTGGCTTGTTATGATACACGACGGTAAACAGTGGGTCGATAAAGATCTGAGGAAACGTTCTTTACAGGGTGGATCAACCCAACGGCCTGTTTGCGTATACTCGATTTTTGGAAGGGATATTTGGAGTTTGACTTATAGACATTTCACCGTAAATGTTCGCTGTATGGTTTTCTGTTTTGCCTAGTTAGCCTACTTAGTCTCATGTCTGGGTATGTTACATTATATAATTTTCCCTTGTAGGGTCCTGGTTCCGTTTTCTATCTTGAAGGTTATTACTCTGAGAAAGAATTATGATTCAGCTATTTTTCATACAGTAACAATGCTGATGCTCTTTACACGCGCATTCCTCTTGTCTACACCGCCCCCCCCCCTCTCTTTTTGACAACCTATCACAGGACGTTTAAATTGCTGCACAGAATGGTTGCATGCTTGCTTACCATAATCTCGACCGGTATCTGATGCATTAGACATGCGCTGCAGCGCGTGGGTGATAACTTGACTAGACGGACTTGGGGTCTGCGTTGACTTGTTATGTTTCAGCAGCGGGGAACTGGGCAGAGAATCAGAGTCGAACGAGAAATATCCGCTGGAGGACCGGGACAAAGGTCTGAACATCGGTGACCTCGAATGAAAACCAAGTAGACTATTCGGCATCGTAATTCCTCCCCGTGACGGTTCGCCTTCGCCGTAGGACTGGGGGTTGTCAGATGTATCGGAACGGAAGGCTCGTCTGCCACCAGGATGCGATTCTCCGCTTTTCTCCCTCTCATTTAGGTTGGTCGAGTCGTCTGACCAATTTCGTGGTCTGTAGGACAAATACAGTGTCACTATTAGGCTACTGCTAAGTAATTTAGAAAGTTGTATAGTCAGCTTCTGTAGTCTATTCAAATGATCATGTTAAATGGTTGACCTAAATTGAGAGGACCTGAATTTTACGCGCACGTTGAGAACTCCATAGAAGCTAAATACGCCCGCCCGTCTACACGCCTCCATTGTTTGACAGAAGTGCTGATTACAGCAGTCTGAGCATAGAAAACTTGGCATGAAGTTAGAAGTCGTAATAACTGCGTCACAGGCAAACACATATCCAAGCTAACTTCCTAATTCTCCATCTAAAACCTATTCCAGAACAACTTCTCAGGTGAGCCTAAATTATTCCGAATGAATAAATTGTTCTTAATTTTACGAATGTAGCCTATGCTTTTTCATGAACACAATATAGCCTATTTAAATGTAACTATTATATGCTAACAACCTGAAACTATCTTTAAGCTAGTTTATCCTAGGTCTAAACTAGGTTATTACTGGGAACGATCAAACGGTGTCCAAAACATCCACTGGCACATCAATGTCCATGGTCTTAAGCACATTACCTATAAAACTGTTGTGCTTCAGTGCATAAGACCCCAATACTAATACCTACTCTGAACATGCAGTAAGAGCCAAAACAACATGAGTCCAAATGCCATATTAACCCAAACGACGATTGTGGAGCATAACTACGATTATGAAGTAGCCTACTAAAAGTAGGTTGTGGACGGTTTGCATGTATAGGCTACACCAATCTGTTATGAGAAGTCTTACAATGTTCAGAATATGGGCCATGTAGCGCGCTATTGGGCTGCAAATGGTCTGACTGGCAGGCGTTAAGCCAAATGAAATGCATCCAAAAGTCCTATAGGCTAGGCAACTGGTCCATTATCGCCACCCACAGGTGGGTCGCTCTCGGTTGTTTATTACTTGACTCATAATTGTTTAGCTATTTAAAGAGTTTTCCCCCCTTGATTTTGTCTTTTAATCAACGCACAGGCCTGTTGTGGGAGTGATAGATGATGCTATTATTGAGTTCAATGCACAGGTGCCGTCCCTCTCCCATCTTCAGTGGTAGCAAGTCGTCATACAGCGAACACTACAATGTTGCGTTGTAGCCAGTACAATTATGTGTAAAGCATGCACTTTACCGTATTTTATTTTAAACAGTTTAACCAAGCAAAACACGAAAATTCTTCTATTTAAATGTATTTTTTAATATCCAATAGTAGATTGCTGTTGCAATAAGCCGATCCCGAGGGCGCATTTTGAGGACGAAGAGCTGTTTTTTCCACGGGCAATAACTTTCTCCTGCAGCCGCTATCGCGTGCTGGGAATTGGAGATAGATACTGCCACTGTAGATCCGCTCGATCATTTAACAGATAAACATTTGTGCGACGGAACAAGATTACCAAAATAAATAGGCTAAAGCTTTTTTTAAATAAATAAGCAATATTGACAAACATATTTATAGTTTTACAAATAGACCAACACTGCGTTAGATTTGAAGCAGTTTTTGCTAAGGCTCATTGCGCACTCACCTGGACGAATCGGACATGTCTTAAGCGGCCTCAGTTGTGGGACATAACAGTGCTAAAAATGACAATAGTGATCGAACAACTGCAAACCCGCTAGAAAATGTTCCACAAAAATAGAGTCAATTAGACAAAATCATATTTTTATAAGTTGGCTAAACTTTACGGCCGAGATCGAAAGAATAAACTTGGTAGTCAGTGAAAAAAAATCCGCCTCAAAACGTAGTCGACGGGTAAGAGAGTGTTCCGAGTCTTTTGTCTCTTGCGAATCGCTAGATTACAACGGAGGAACTTCCTTGCCTTCACCCGCTTGCGTCTCTGGTAGAAAACGTTAAAGCGCCAGGCTTGAGTCTTGGGATGACGCGACCAGCCTCCGCCCCTGTCAGAGGTGACCCCGCCTATCTACTGTCTGGGGTGGGGTATCACTCAACAGCATCCTCGCACAAGGGTTTGAACTTTCCTCTTAGACACAATTTAAGAGAATTTCTCTCAGATGTAAAAACTTCACAGCATAACTACATCTAAATATTATAATAAATGACAAACCTTACATAATAAACATCATGAACAAAGTCCTACTGCATTTCCCAGCGTGTTAAAGGCGTAACAGGTTCACTTAATGTGTGGGACCCTTAAAAAAAACACCAAGATGAATGAGAAAATGTGGTCAAATTCACACCTCTGGTAGAAAACACACACTGTAAAGATGAATCTACATACAGCCGATTGAACCACTGACACACAATGTTCACACTTCAACCCACACATTCAGCCATTTAAAACACTCTTTCATTGTCTTCTGCTAATCATTTAACTATTCTGCTCATGCCTATAAAAGTCACTGGCCTCTAATAAAGAAATATCCTGCAATAACATCAGCACCAATCATTTGAACAAACTATGAGACATGGATGGCATTATAAATCACAGGCTACCAAAAAAGAATTTATTAAGAACAGTACACAATTACAGTTTTTTAGCAATATGGCAAACAAAACTAAGACTTCTGATTTTGCCATGATTGAAAAACAGATTTTTGAAATTACTTTTTAAATGACTAAACAAGCTAAAGTTAGTAGAGAAAGGAAATACAGTAAAGAAGAAGAGGCATTTTCTTATCAAAGGAGTCGGTCAATATTCCATTATTGGAATCAAAACTACAGTTAAGCCCAGATATGTCCATATTGGCACAAATAATGTTTTGAACGAAGAGCAGTATAATTGATAAAATATGCCTATACAATATATTATAAATATAAAGTGTCATTAACATTCTTAATCAAACATCGTTCAAGATCTATTTGGTTTTCAACAAACAGATAAAGTTGTTGGCAGGGGGTAGCTTATTGTAAAATATATATATTTTATAAGGCTTGTCTGTGCATCTGTGTATGTGTGTGTATGTGTTTTAGCTTACACACACATCAGTGTGATAAGGACACAGCAGAGATCCATATCTGAATATGGTTCTAGTTGTAGTTTTAGATGAAACACATTTCTGTCAACATGCAAATACTGACCACTAAAGAATCAAGCAGGCCAAATAAAATCATCCTTCAGGTATCAACCTACAGTACAGCGGTGAGAGTCTGCAAGTGTCAGCCCACATGCTAGTCAAACGTCTGGTTTGTCGGCTGTTACCATCCACCCCCAGTCTGTTTCTAAACAGGTGTCTGAAGTCACACAGACAATGAGGCTTCCAGTTTGTGTTTCTATGGCAGCACTTACTCAGGATCTTTTAACCCACGTTTAGCTCACTTATTGCACAAGAAGTATGAAATCCAGGGAATCTGCAAATCTCGGTCATTTGAGTGGCTACTCACACTACACAATGTCTCAGTCTGGCTATACAGTAAATGGTCCTGTTTATAGGTCATGTTAGCACAGAAATGTATTGCTAGTAAAAAGGGCTATTCAAATGTCAATGAGGATTTCACAGATCCTGTAGAACTACACTGACATACACCTAAACCAACCTAAAACCCTCAATTTTATGAGGCGAAACTCCCATGAAAAACCCCAGCACTATTACAAACATTGAGTCAGATCCCCGGTGTCACTGCCTGTATACAGATATTTTTTAAGCCACTGTGGTGGTGTCTATCAACATTCTAGATGTTCAAAGGCAAACACTTTGAATGTAAGATATATTGGCACAAATGACATGCTGAATGCATCTGGAAATGAACACAAACTGTACTACACCTGGGTAGTATAAGTATATCTCATCTATAACTTGAGGCTGGCTGAATCAACATTGAGTGTTGTGAGTGTTAAAGCTCCAGTGGTCTAGAGCTGGGTCAACAACAATATTACACCCAATAGATTTAAACTTCATTTCTATACTCGGGTTATTGATTTTAGCAGGTGGGGTTCTGGTTGAATTTGGAAGTTCTATAAATCAAGTGTGCTTTGGTGACCTTCACAACTTGGAGACAGTCTTGTGCTTGGATGTGCAGTGTGGCCCAGCAGAGTGGGCTGTGCTGGGGTCGGGGGGCTGAGAGTAGAAGGCCCACGGGGCTCTGGGATTCGCCACCCCGGCGATGGGAGCCTGGATGCAGGAGGAGGGGATGTTGAAGTCAGACACCACCTTCAGGGCCTCGTCCTTCACCAGCCTGCATAGGTCCAGCAGCTGGGGGAGGAAGCAATTGCGCAGGCGCACATTAGGGTGCTAATCAATAACACTTATACAGAATCAATATGCAACAATAAAGACAAGCGTGGGAAATATCTGGCTGCTGGAAGGATTGTAAAATACAAAGTACTTACAACAAAACATGACTTATTGGGAATTCCCATATTTTAAATAGTCTGTGTTCTAATGGTATAGCCAGCCTTTCTATCCTTTAAAAAAATTAATTGTATTTTGAGGTCTTTCTCCCTCACACTGACAGATTGATGTTGAGAAACATGCCCGTTCTCAGTTGACCCTCAGCCCCATACAATTGATGAGTCAGTTTTATGTGTTGTAATTTAATCTAACAAGCTCCTGCAGGAACTCTAGTCCCACTCTACCACTCTGGGGAGGGTTCATGATATCACAGTCACAATTTACAGACAGGGCATTCTGAACCCTCCTGTGATTTTAAGATGCCCATTAAAACCAAAGGTCTGGAAACAATGAGTAATGCTGCCAACTCCTACTGACCACAGTCTGAATGTTAACAAACAAATGCGGTGTAAATATGGTTATAGTCCACGTGGGATTCCAATAAGATGCCATCTGCTGGACCCTGAGGAGAACTACAGTTTCCATATCAGCAGCTGATTGTGACAAATTCAATAACTTTCAGAACAGGGCGTTTTCTTCTCTCTCGCTATAACTACTCTGCTATAAATATTAGTTATTGATAGGGGTCAATAATACAACTCCATAATACTGCCATTTTCAGTAAGTTTTATATTTTTACATTTTGCACATCCCATGGTGGAGGAAGAGCTCACACCTTGGTGGGTGGAAAGACAGAATCTGAATACATTTGTGGAAGGTTATGTTAATATCTGAACTGTATTCTCCATTCAACCTACTTTAACAGTTTGGCTTCTGCATCAATCACTCCTGAATTCATTTTCACAATGGCTGAACTACAAGTCTGTGGAAGCAGCAAGGTTTGGAAGGGCTGTATTGAAGATCTGACACCTCTATCAGTTGTTACTTTGTTGACCCAATGCAGGCTGTAAGCCCAGAATACACCAGAAACAGCAGATATCCCGGTGTCTAAAAACTCTCTTCCCTAATATAAGAATCAGAACAAATCTCACCAACAAGTCTCATGTGTGTATGTGTGTGTGTGTGTGTGTGAGCTTGCTTCCTGAACGCATGCATCAATATCCATGTGACAGTTACTGACAACTGGCCATTGATGGCAAATGCCCATTGTCCAGATTCCCATGCAGTGGACCATGCCTCCCCCAGTGGGCCAATATTGACCTGGGGAACGAGAGCCTGTGTCCACAGCTGCACTGTGACTCTGGAAACGAGGATCCCTGCTGGGAAGTTCACACACACATGACAGCTCTGTCTCCCTGTCCATCCCCTCAACAGCTGCCCCCTGCCCTCACTGCCCCCTCATGGAGAACAAGATTACTTACACACACCACTTTCACAGAAATAACAAAACCACAATTTACCAACTCAATTATTACAATGACAATAGTCTTGCAAGTAATGGAGTCGATTTGCGTGTGGTAATAGAGACATATGTATATATTACAGTACGGTATCAGGGGACTGTCCTGCAGTTTCAGTCTAGGCTAGTCTCTTTCCCTCTCGGTCTCTTGATAGTCTGGGTGGGCCAAACGTGATTTGCATGGCCTGATCACACTACTGAGATCAGGCCACGCGTGTGGCGATAAGCAAAATCCTGCTCCTGTTTTTTAACCAACTCTCTCTACTCTGTCTCTCCCACTCCTCCTCCTGTCCTCTCTTCCCCACCCTCTCCTGCTCTTTTAAGACCGCAAAGCTGAAATGTTGGACACTGATGTTCAGCCCTGTCTGGTAAACACAACTGTCCCTAGGCAAATCACACGACCAACACTTTTGGTACAACTTGGTATTACACTGGCACAGTGTTCATCATAAGGCGAGAATAACAAGTATTTATTGAAGATTTATTATAACTCAATCCGTGATGGCTACATGATCAATACAGATGTCCATTAGAAATCCAGGACTGTTTTACAAGTCTTTTTTGGGGTCAATTGTGGGGTAGAAAATATCAATATAATGAATCATGTCAAATAATGTAATCTTCACAGTAACATGGAACAGCCGTTTAGGAAATCTATTTCAGAACAGAACGTAACAGACTACACGTCGATGTAGTGGAGATTGAATTTCTAAATATTTCACTGTGCATTCACGTACTTGTGTGTGTTTGTGTGTCCTACCTGGCTGCGTATCTGTCGGCTGGTGGCAGGGGTTAGGTAGTGGTGCTCCAGGTACCAGGCTCTCTCCTGGAACACCAGGCTTGTCCCGTGAAGCAGACAGAACTAGTAACACACACACATACACAAACACACACAACACAAACTCTATCAAACATCGCCATAGAAATCAGGTGGAAGAGAACAGAAACCTATGGTCCTCATTGTAAGGAAGAGACAGTGTAGGATAGTTGTTTTGTAACAAAACAGTGGCAGTTTGTTTTACCTGTGGTTCTACATGATTTACATGAATCCTTCTCCATGATTTACATTACAGCAGTTCACCAAGTGAAAAAGCTTGTTATCGGAACAGGACCTGGTAAATGTGTTTGAACAACATGGTTGCTGTTGTCAGGTCATAACTGATAGTGTGTAGACTAAAGAACACAAAGGAAATGGAAAATTATAGACCGGTGGTCTAATACATGGTTTCTTCAGAGGTGATAGTGTGCGCGTGCGTGTGCATGTGTGTGTGTACACATCAATGTGTCTGACAAATAACTGTCACAGGAGATCAAAGAAAAGAGTGTTGTGGAAAATAGAGAGAGGGGCCTCGCAGGTCTCCACTGGGAGACAAACAACATGACTTCTGACAAGGTGTGTGTGCACTGTGATTGTGCTTGTTTGTGTGAGAGGAAATGCACCTACAGCACTGGCAAAGTGTGTGGTGCTGTGTTTACGCAAGTGCTCATCTGTGTGAGTGTGTGTGTGTGCTCAAGTGTTATGTACCTTCTGGTTAAACATGGCGGTGGCTTTTGACCCATCCTGCTGACTCTGCTGGTTGTCTGCCTAGAACCCGGAAGTCTACTCCCTCTCTGTTCCTCTTATGCAAAGTGGCTAATGTGGGAATGAGCTAGAGGTAAGAATAGACCCTGATCCACACCAGGTTATTAAGACTCTTATCAGATTCTACCATCCTGGCAGGAGACTCTTTTTATAGGTTTGGCCTGGGTTACAGCTCTGCCTATCACACGCCATGTGAGAGAGGATCTGACATGGGATTGGATGGATCCCCAGCATCGAAATTCGTCAGTCATGTCAGAAGGATGACTGGAATTCTTCACACGCGTGGACTAACTGTACAGTAGCAGTCACAAAACGCCTGTTTCGAATCCGTAACGACTGGCTCACGTACAAAACGTTGAAACCTAACATGAAACCGAGCACTGCTCGCTTCCCTGAGTTCACATGCAGCCTATGCCGCATGCACAGTGATTATTTTAAGACGCGGTACAGTAGATGACAGGAAAGGGAAACGCAGTCCCATGAACAGAAGGTGTTTCCCCCTCGATGGAAGGGTAATGAGTTATTTGTCACCCATCAGCCCTTTCTCCAGATACAGTTAGGTCCATAAATATTTGGACATTGACACAATTTTCATCATTTTGGCTCTGTATACCACCACAATGGATTTGAAATGAAACAATCAAGATGTGCTTTAAGTGCAGACTTTCAGCTTTAATTTCAGGGTATTTACATCCAAATCAGGTGAACGGTGTAGGAATTACAATACATTTTATATGTGGCCCCCCCCTTTTTAAGGGACCAAAAGTAATTGGACAATTGGCTGCTCAGCTGTTCCATGGCCAGGTGTATGTTATTCCCTCATGGGAGTTCGTTATTTCATTGACAAGGAGCAGATAAAAGGTCTAGAGTTCATTTCAAGTATGGTATTTGTGTTTGGAATCTGTTGCTGTCAACTCTCAATATGAAGTCCAAAGAGCTGTCACCATCAGTGAAGCAAGCCATCGTTAGGCTGAAAAATCAAAACAAACCTATCAGAGAGATAGCAAAAACATTAGGTGTGGCTCAATCAACTGTTTGGTACATTCTTATAAAGAAAGAACGCACTGGTGAGCTCAGCAACACCAAAAGACCCAGAAGACCACGGAAAACAACTGTGGTGGATGACAGAAGAATTCTTTCCCTGGTGAAGAAAAACCCCTTCACAACAGTTGGCCAGATCAAGAACACTCTCCAGGAGGTAGGCGTATCTGTGTCAAAGTCAAAAATTAAGAGAAGACTTCACCAGAGTAAATACAGAGGGTTCACCACAAGATGTAAACCATTGGTGAGTCTCAAAAACAGGAAGACCAGATTAGAGTTTGCCAAAAAACATCTAAAAGACCCTGTACAGTTCTGGAACAACATCCTATGGACAGATGAGACCAAGATCAACTTGTACCTGAATGATGGGAAGAGAAGAGTATGGAGAAGGGAAGGAACTGCTCATGATCCAAAGCATACCACCTCATCAGTGAAGCATGGTGGAGGTAGTGTTATGGCATGGGCATGTATGGCTGCCAATGGAACTGGTTCCCTTGTATTTATCGATGATGTGACTGCTGACAAAAGCAGTAGGATGAATTCTGAAGTGTTTCTGGCAATATTATCTGCTCAGATTCAGCCAAATGCTTCAGAACTCATAGGACGGCGCTTCACAGTGCAGATGGACAATGACCCGAAGCATACTGCGAAAGCAACCAAAGAGTTTTTTTAAGGCAAAGAAGTGGAATGTTCTGCAATGGCCAAGTCAATCACCTGACCTAAATCCAATTGAGCATGCATTTCACTTGCTAAAGACAAAACTGAAGGGAAAATGCCCCAAGAACAAGCAGGAACTGAAGACAGTTGCAGTAGAGGCCTGGCAGAGCATCACCAGGGACGAAACCCAGCGTCTGGTGATGTCTATGGGTTCCAGACTTCAGGCTGTCATTGACTGCAAAGGATTTGCAACCAAGTATTAAAAGTGACAATTAGATTTATGATTATGTTAGTTTGTCCAATTACTTTTGGTCCCTTAAAAAGGGGGGGGCCACATATAAAATGTATTGTAATTCCTACACCGTTCACCTGATTTGGATGTAAATACCCTGAAATTAAAGCTGAAAGTCTGCACTTAAAGCACATCTTGATTGTTTCATTTCAAATCCATTGTGGTGGTATACAGAGCCAAAATGATGAAAATTGTGTCAATGTCCAAATATTTATGGACCTAACTGTAGATGAGGGGAGGTAGAGGGGGTGCATACCCTGATTGGGGACACATACACAGGCAGGCTGTCTGAGTCTGCACAACAGAACAGGCAGGTATGGGTTGGTGGGTGGTGGGGTGTCAGCAGGAAGGAGGAACTAGGCAGAGACATGGGCAGCCACATGGCTCACATTGATGATGCATCTCCATTAAATGATGTAATATTCACCACAGTGTTTGGTCTCCACGGCTTCTTTGATGCTATTTCTTAACCCACCACTAAGTTAGCCTCTCTAATAAGAGGTGACGATATCTTGTTAAAAAGTGTCTTCAAAGAATGTTCACTCGGGCTCCCACGAGCTTAAAAAGATCACAATGCTTCACGTTGTCTCAGATTCTGAGAACTTTCCATAGGAGCTTGGCTGATGACTCAAAATGAGACAGTGATGGTTTCCTATTCAGGGGTGAGAGATAGTAGAAGAGTGGAAAACTTGTTTTTAACATACACACACACACACACACACAGACACACACACGCACCTTCGTTAACAGGGTGCGGTCCTCCTCAACTGGGCACTCTTGAATGGCCAGTGCAAACTGCTCCAAGGTTACTAAGAACATCAAAAAAAGAGAAAAACACAGTAGCTGAAAAACAAAGTTGTTATCAGCAGTCAATGTAACAGGGCACTACACTAACAGCTATAGTACTGCAACCACCTCCCACTCTCCACCTCCATACAGAGTGTAATTAAAACTATATTTTTTTAACATTACGCATTCAATAAACACATTTAAATACAATTATTCAACAGATTACAAAAATGTGTAAGACAGTTCTAGTCTTTCAATCAGCACCTTAAAGAGAAATGACTGCTGGACAGAATCAAAAAGACAAAATGGATTTACACACAATGGGTTTGAGGTTTGACTATTTCAACTACAGTTTTTCACACTGTGGCAGCCTCAAAGTGTTAGTCTGCGCCCAGTCACTCTCTTATCTGACAAACATCACAGGCCCTGGTGTTCTAGGGTACTTTATGGCTGGTTAAAGTCTATGTCTGTATGTGTGTCTATGAGTGTGTGTTAGCATATGTGGGAGTCAAGTGAGAAAATTGAAAGGTTATGGTCTTCTTGAGGAGCGTCTTTACATTGCCCCACTGGTCTCTTAACACAAATCATATAACACCAAAAGCAAAACACTAACACAGTTTGCCATGAAAACATTTCGTTTTTGCGAATTAACAATGCACACCAAATGTAAAAGTTTAAATTGATATATATGAGTGCTCTAAACTTAGATAAAAGTTAAGAAAAGGTACAAATGTCAAGCCACATGTGCAGCAGAGTGTGGGTGGGAGCTTGCAGAGCTCATGCCACAGTGACTAGGAGACTGCAGCCAGCACACAGGGAAACGTGTACCTGCTGCACACAGGGAAACATGTACCTGCTGCACACAGGGAAACATGTACCTGCTGCACACAGGGAAACGTGTACCTGCTGCACACAGGGAAACGTGTACCTGCTGCACACAGGGAAACGTGTACCTGCTGCACACAGGGAAACATGTACCTGCTGCACACAGGGAAACATGTACCTGCTGCACACAGGGAAACGTGTACCTGCTGCACACAGGGAAACATGTACCTGCTGCACACAGGGAAACGTGTACCTGCTGCACACAGGGAAACATGTACCTGCTGCACACAGGGAAACGTGTACCTGCTGCACACAGGGAAACATGTACCTGCTGCACACAGGGAAACGTGTACCTGCTGCACACAGGGAAACGTGTACCTGCTGCACACAGGGAAACGTGTACCTGCTGCACACAGGGAAACATGTACCTGCTGCACACAGGGAAACATGTACCTGCTGCACACAGGGAAACGTGTACCTGCTGCACACAGGGAAACATGTACCTGCTGCACACAGGGAAACATGTACCTGCTGCACACAGGGAAACATGTACCTGCTGCACACAGGGAAACATGTACCTGCTGCACACAGGGAAACATGTACCTGCTGCACACAGGGAAACGTGTACCTGCTGCACACAGGGAAACATGTACCTGCTGCACACAGGGAAACATGTACCTGCTGCACACAGGGAAACGTGTACCTGCTGCACACAGGGAAACGTGTACCTGCTGCACACAGGGAAACATGTACCTGCTGCACACAGGGAAACATGTACCTGCTGCACACAGGGAAACATGTACCTGCTGCACACAGGGAAACATGTACCTGCTGCACAGAGGGAAACGTGTACCTGCTGCACACAGGGAAACATGTACCTGCTGCACACAGGGAAACGTGTACCTGCTGCACACAGGGAAACATGTACCTGCTGCACACAGGGAAACGTGTACCTGCTGCACACAGGGAAACATGTACCTGCTGCACACAGGGAAACGTGTACCTGCTGCACACAGGGAAACATGTACCTGCTGCACACAGGGAAACGTGTACCTGCTGCACACAGGGAAACATGTACCTGCTGCACACAGGGAAACGTGTACCTGCTGCACACAGGGAAACATGTACCTGCTGCACACAGGGAAACGTGTACCTGCTGCACACAGGGAAACATGTACCTGCTGCACACAGGGAAACATGTACCTGCTGCACACAGGGAAACATGTACCTGCTGCACACAGGGAAACATGTACCTGCTGCACACAGGGAAACATGTACCTGCTGCACACAGGGAAACGTGTACCTGCTGCACACAGGGAAACGTGTACCTGCTGCACAGAGGGAACCATGCAGCGTAACTGAGTTAGGTGATCTTCCTAAGGTCAGGCATTAGGATTCTAACAAGCTGATTGCTCAAGGTGAGGGTTACATCTCAACAAATCCGCAGACACGAATGATCTCGATATGTCCTAATGTTGAGGTGGACATGAAGCATTGTGTCAAACCATGACCAAACAAGGGGTGCTCAAGATTTTAACTCCGCGGTTTTCATCTGACGTAAGTCAACCTTTGCAGCTCCTACATTAAGGGTCAGGATGAGGGGGAGGGGCCATCAATATCTAGCTCCACCCACCTCTGTGTATATGAGCCATAGCCAGGCAGGTCACATGGTGCAGGCAGGAGTTCCAAGCGTCGAAAAAGGGCTCTTTGTTTCTTTCCACCTGAATGGAACAACGGCGAGGGAGAGCTTTATAAACAAAAGACTCCATAAACACCTACTAAAAACTTAATAAATAAAAAAACAAATAAAAGGCCTTATCAGAATCCATAAAAACTTTATTAGACATAATTAAACATCATTACTATCTTATTAGAATCTATAAAGACTTATTGGACTATATAAAGACTTTCTGAGAGGTTGGACACCTTTCCAACCTGTGGACTTGTATACACTCGGCCTGACCTTGGTGTAGAGTCTGGCGGCCAGGCTGCGCTGGAGGACCCTCTGCCTGTACTCCAGAGCCTTGAGCAGGAAGCTCAGGTCGCTCACCTTGTCCACACTGAACGCCAGGATGCTGAAGAGAGGCAGGGTGAACAACCATCACACAATACACAATGTAATAATACATAATGTCACACTGGTCTATTCAGGGAGACTGGGACCACTCAGATGACTTGATGGCCATGCTACATGTGATTAATGACGGCAGACAATATCTAAATATAATCTAAATATAGAACCTCTGAATATAATGAATGCTCTGGTGTGTGAGACATGAGGCGTGATTGGGCGTCTTTGGGTTCATGGGACAGACAATGAGAGGGATTTGTGTGCAGATGGTTTATTTATGGACATCTGAGAAGCAGAGCGACATGTCAAGGTAATCAGTTAGTGAAAGACACGCACAGCCTGGATACTGGGAGGGGCATTCTCTGGATCCGGGAGGGCTTCAAAAGATATACTTTAAAACGTAGTGAATCTGCTTCAATAGTGCTGCTAACTAGGTGTGGGTGGAGGGTCTTTGGAGGGGGGTCTAGAATGAGATTGGCATTTTACCATCGCTTGATCCACCTAACCAGGTGCTTGGCTGGTTACCTGGTTCTGAGGCTGTCGGAGACTGAGCCGGACCAGGTACTGATGAGCCTGCCCAGCATGTTGCCCGACATCTGTCTGGTGTACTGGGACATCAGCTCCCGCACAACCACCTGCGCGCGCACACACACACACACGGCACAGGCCAGAGGTCATAGGTAACAGGTACGCCTCAGACGTGTCAGGGTTCACTTCAGATTAGATGTCAAACTGAATTCGAAGATCCTAACATATTGTATGGTTGGCACACAACAGCACATCCAAAAGAGGGAATTTTCCCACTACAGTACATCCCAATTAGGGGGTGTTACTCCATCTCCAGCTCTGAGAGAAAAACAAGTTACGCGTAATCTAATGGAGACGGTTCCTTCTGTGCATACACACACCCCTTCTTAAACTAAAGAGGCTCTTTCACTATAGAATTGCATTCTGATCTTAATCTTTCCAAACATTTTGCGGGTTATTTCGATCCGTTTCGATGCAGAAGAGCCAAGTCTGAGAGTCTGGTTTGGCCCCGAGCCACTGTCTGTTCCCTATGGGTCACGGTTTGACCAAAGTGGCTTTTAAAAGTTGAATGACAAACAAAGACAGCCATGTCAAGATGAGTCAGATATCCTGCTTTAAAAAGCCCAACACAGTGCAGTTCATGTTGTAGGATAAGGGTCCACTGTGGACTGGCTGGCGCACCTGCAGCATGACAACGTTGTCCCCTTCGAAAGTGACAAACACGTCCGAGTCACATTTCAGACCCGGGATCCGGTTCTCCATCATGAAGCCCTGCACGGAGGAGAACACACAGCCTTAGGACACAACGATACGGCCTGCAGTCCATGGTCTCTAAGTTGTCTCTACGTTAACATTTCCTTAAAAAAAAACATATCCAGAGCTTGTTGAAAAGAGACTAGAAATCAGGGTGAGAAAGAGAAGACATGCAGGAAATGGCCCAGGCCCGAATCAAACCCCAGCCCCTGCCTTATGGCCTTAGCCTCAGTGGTAGGTGCTCTACCCAGTGAGCCAGTGAGCCACCAGGACACTCCACATTTCCTTAAAACATCTATCTTGTTACACTTGTACAAATTCTGTGATGCGAGCCTCCACTAGTACACTTGCTTTCTTTCAGCAAAGAGACCAACAGGCAAATGTCAGGGCTTACTAACAGCAACACGTGCAGACTGAAAGCTCTGACACACACACACACACACACATACAAGTACAGAGGTACTGTGCTGTAGTTTCCAGACATAGGCTTGCATCACCCGCACCTGAATACACATATTTAGCTATTTACAAATAACTATGTTCTGGAGGGATGGGTTTTCGGCACACCGTATATAAACTCATCTCCCTATCACTCACAAATACACACACACACACCATGCCCCCGGTACACTCGCGGCACTCCTGCAGGCAGGCCAGGTTCCCCCAGGTGCTGTAGGCCTTGAGTCCAGCTACCAGGGCCTGAAGGGAGCGTCTGCTCTCCAGATCCTCTCCCTCACACAGCGCCTGGTCCATCATCCTCGCGGCATACCTGAGAAAGACACACACGCGCACATTCTCTTGAACAGGTGCATTAAGGAGACAGCACCCTCTAGTGGAGAGCAAGACACGTGACATGGCCCACCCTGGTGATGAGACACAGGGGGCTGTTACAGGGTTTCCTTTTCTTGTGCAGAAAAGATGTCCCCTGCTACAGCTGTATGTGTTACCACGTCGAGACCAAGTGTTACCCTGTAGAGACTGTGTTACCATGTGGAGGCTGTAGTGGCTGTGTTACCCTGTAGAGGCTGTATTCCCCTGTAGAGGCTGTATTCTCCTGTAGAGGCTGTATTCCCCTGTAGAGGCTGTATTCCCCTGTAGAGGCTGTATTCCCCTGTAGAGGCTGTATTCCCCTGTAGAGGCTGAGTTACCTGTAGAGGCTGTATTCCCCTGTAGAGGCTGAGTTACCTGGTGGTGAAGGTGAGTGCCAGAGCAGCTGCCAGGTGAGGCATCAGACGAACGTACTGGGTCTGATGTTCAATGATCTTCACCTCGTCCTTGTCCTTAGGCCCAAACTGACGACGACTGCGGGGGTATAAAAGAGCAAACATGGTAGAAGAGAAGACATGTGTTTGTGTAAGCACGAGAGCGGGAACACGTGTGTGTGTGTGTGTGTACAGTATGTTTGGGTGTGTATTGTACTTCAGCATCTCTGCGCTGATGTGGTCACAAACATGTGCGCAGTGCACCTGCTGCTGTGGAAGCACTACAAACGCTATCTGTGAGTGGATCTAACCAGAAACACAGGTGCCTGGTGTGTGTGTGTGTATCAGTGTGTGTGTGTGTGTGTGTCAGGGGTAGATGGGTTGGAAAATATTGCCCACTACTCAGTGAAAGTTTGCTGAAGTGTGTTGTACAGAATGACCCCTGTAGACAGGGCGCAGTCTTTACAGAGGACAGGAATCAGGCCACTGAGCAGAAGGTATGATCTCTCCCTCCATCTTTGCATCTCTCTCTGGGGTGATTCTGCTCGGGGATGCCAACCACAGAGAACCCATCCTTCCTCCCCCTCTGGCTCTCCCCCCTCCTACGCTCTCGCCCCCGCAATGGAAACTTCAGCGGAACACACAAACACACACGAAAGGATGTACACAGGAACAGAGCAGATGCGGTCGAACAACAAGAAACTCCCTCTGAGCGAGTGTGGGGGAGAGGGAGAAATGGAGGGAGGGGGGTGTTGTCAAGTCAAACAACACATGTCACGTCTGGGTGGAAAGACCGAATCTCTCTAGAAACCCTCATAAAGATTTCTAAGGGATGTCGCCCGAACACTGTAGGACGGGGATCCTTAAAAGATTATGTGATCTATGTAGATACCAGCGCATGGACATGGAGGCACATTGTGGAGTACATGTCTTTGTGTGGAAGAGGTGAGGCTGCAATGTACCTGTGGCTGTATCGGACTGCAATGACGAGACCCAGCTGTGGAAGGAAGGAAGGAAGGGAGTGGGCAGAGAGGGTATGTGGGTACAAAGAAAAACAGAGGGAGGGTTCACAGCGATTAAGTCAACAGGGGACATCAACTGCTGTAAGGTTGCCCTTCCCTGATTTCCCTTGGCTCCGCTACAGATGGTAGAACTAGTGCTACTGGATATTTACCCTCGTCCAAAAGCTATGTTGCACCACTGTGTGCAGGGTATAACAAGATAACACGCTTGAACTGAGAGGCAACAAAGATAAACCAAACCAGGTGCATGTACAGCAAACATTAACCATATCCTCAATCCAGTCATGTTTTCATGGGTCTTTCCTTGGTGACAGCTCATCATGACTCAACTACATTCATCCCCGAAGATTATGACACTCTTTTTTTGTTTCTGCAGTCGGACAGCAGACTACTCAATGACTAAGTCCTGCTTGGATCCAGGTCAGTCACTTACTACACAATTACATTTTTTTTTGTCATTTAGAAGATGCTTTTATCCAGAGCGACTTACAGTAAGTACAGGGACATTCCCCGAGGCAAGTAGGGTGAAGTGCCTTGCCAAAGGACACAAAGTAATTTTTTTCAGCGGCCGGGAATCGAACTGGCAACCTTCTGATTACTAGCCCGATTCCCTAACCACTCAGCCATCTGACCCCCCCTTAGACTGGCAAACTAACATACCATAGCCCTGACTGTCAGCAGTGAGTTTCCAATACTGAATGGACAAACCTAGTCAATCCTACACTGGTACACTGTACCTAGGAGATCCCAGTGCAGTGGTTAATGTGCAGTATAACTATGTATTGTTGGTGATGGGGGATATAGAGAATGAGACAGCACTGCCCCCTAGCTGCTACCTAGAAATAGAAAAATATTAAAATCTTTTGAAGAATGACCAGATTGACCCTGCAATATACCTCTAAAAATAAACGTCTTCTTATTTGATGCATTGCCTAAGGTTAAAGATAAATAACTGTATACTGTGATCATAACACGGTTCATCAGATGCTGTACTTATGGTATATATAAAACCTTAAG
Source organism: Osmerus eperlanus (assembly GCF_963692335.1). Classification (NCBI taxonomy): domain Eukaryota; kingdom Metazoa; phylum Chordata; class Actinopteri; order Osmeriformes; family Osmeridae; genus Osmerus; species Osmerus eperlanus. The sequence goes on from NC_085023.1 coordinate 18,206,451, forward strand.
AATATTTGCTCAGAACCTGCAGTTGCGAACCTGTTTGGCTTGTTGTCTAACATGTCTGTGCTTCTCTCGCGGGCCTCCTCCCTTTCTTGCATCTTGATGAAACCTCCTTTCCTTTCGCCCTCCTCTCCTGTCCCCTGAGACTTACAGAACGTGGTTTCATTTGTCACAGACCGCACGGGTCGGAGACAAATAGTCTTACTCAAGCTCTTATCACATCCGCACAGACATATGTACTTCTGCTGTTTTCTTGCAGTTTGGTCTCACCTTCATGGCAGTCATGGCCTGGACCGTGAGCCCCAGCCTGGTAGGGGTCAGGGCAGCCAACATGGCGTTAAAACGCCGACTCTTGTTCTGAATGGGAGAGGAGTACTGGCCGTCTGCTGACACACTGCCAAACCTAGACACACACACATATATGCAAAGGTTGGTGGCCCTTGGGCCTTACCGCAGTGTTCAAATCTGTCCTGGGCCCTAGGCTGCATGTCTTCCCCTCTCTCCATTGCCTTTCCTGTCATATGTAACTATCACTGTCTAATAAATCATATCTTTATACTTTTGTCAGGATTCCAGTTACAGACGTTAAACTAATTTTGCATATTTGTTTGTATGTTTCTTGAAACAGATCAGTGTCAGCAAGCCAGTTGACTTACTTGCTGAGCAGATTCTCTCTGGGAATCCTCACATTGTCAAAGATCAGGATCCCGTTGTCAACCCCATGCAGCCCTGAGAAAGAAGTACACAGAGAACAGTGCGAAAAATAAATACAAAACACTCAGATTGCGGTGTTCATCATCATGGAGAGCTGGCCATGCTGCCTACCTTCTTTGTGCTTCATGTCGATGGCGGTTACTCCCGTGTACATAACATTGTGCTTGTCTCGGATCGGCACGATGAAACAGTGAGGACCTGCACAGACGGGAGAGATGCACAGCTCAGCTCAGCTCAGCCTCTCTCTCTCTCTCTCTCTCTCTCTCTCTCTCTCTCTCTCTCTCTCTCTCTCTCTCTCTCTCTCTCTCTCTCTCTCTCTCTCTCTCTCTCTCTGCTGAACACCACAGCTCATGTCTCTCTCTCTCTCTGCTGATTACCACAACTCAACTCACATCTCTCTCTCTCTCTCTCTCTCTCTCTACTGACCACCACAGCTCACGTCTCTCTCTCTCTCTGCTGACCACCACAGCTCAGGTCTCTCTCTCTCTCACACTCTCTGCTGACCACCACAGCTCAGGTCTCTCTCTCTCTCTTTCTCTCTCTGCTGACCACCACAGCTCAGGTCTCTCTCTCTCTGCTGACCACCACAGCTCAGGTCTCTCTCTCTCTCCTGACCACCACAGCTCAGGTCTCTCTCTCTCTCTCTGCTGACCACCACAGCTCAGGTCTCTCTCTCTCTCTCTCTGCTGACCACCACAGCTCAGGTCTCTCTCTCTCTGCTGACCACCACAGCTCAGGTCTCTCTCTCTCTCTGCTGACCACCACAGCTCAGGTCTCTCTCTCTCTGCTGAGCACCACAGCTCAGGTCTCTCTCTCTCTGCTGACCACCACAGCTCAGATCTCTCTCTGCTGACCACCACAGCTCAGGTCTCTCTCTCTCTGCTGAGCACCACAGCTCAGGTCTCTCTCTCTCTGCTGACCACCACAGCTCTGGTCTCTCTCTCTCTCTGCTGACCACCACAGCTCAGATCTCTCTCTGCTGACCACCACCACCACAGAAATGGGACGTATCACAGAAACAAAAGACAGAATGAATAGAAGCAACAGACAGGGTGGAAGCCCACCTTGGACTTCTCCGTGGATGATGAGCTGGGCGAAGACAGAAGCGTAGTGTCCCTTCATTGAGTTCCCTATGTACATCTTCTGGGCATCTTCACAGGGGGTGTGGATGATAAACTCCTGGAGAGAGCGAGAGCGAGAGCGAGAGAGAGAGCGAGAGAGAGAAGGGAAGCTAAGTTGTTTGATGTGACATGATGATGATGATGATAGATGGCAAATGGAAAATACTGTAGATACAACTGTGAGTGTATGTAAATATGGTTTTCCATAATGTATTTTACAGCTATTTATCCAAATGACTGGGCTGACCTGTGTAGAAGGGTCATAGCGAGCCTCCGTCAGGATTCCTCTCACATTACTCCCATGTCCTCTCTCTGTCATGGCAAACATCCCTGTGAACTCCAGTTCCTGCAAAACATACACACACCACCAAAGAACATAGTTGGGTACACTGACTTTTGTATCACTAGGAGCAGAGAAAGAACCACTTAGAGAGACTGGGAGGGGTATCTATACGCACCGTAACAGGCAGGTACCACTTGGTCTTCTGCTCAAGACAACCCAGGTTGGTGACAGCACCTCCAAACAGTCCACATACCACCCCTAACTATGGACAACAATTGAGAATCTATCTTCGGACTTGTTCTTAAGCTCAAATGCAATATAATTCTGAATAATATACAGCATGTGTGCCCTGCAATAAAAAATGATGTAGGGTGGTAAGCCACGTAGAATATTGTGTTACACAAGTTTTACCTTAACTCCTGTCGACATATCTGCAGAGCAGACCAGTTCGGTTATAACCAAGCTCTTAGCTAAAAATTCTTTCTGTTTGTCCTTTACCTAGAAGTGCGGAAAATGCACGTGTTACACAACGTTACCTACATCGTATTATATATTTAATTTGATAATCGTACCTGATCTTTGAGTTGGCGTTGCACAGCTGGCAGCTGTAAAATGAATTGCAGTCTATCAACGGTGAGTTCTCGGTTCTGATCCAAATTTAGATCATAACTGTGGAATGAATATAAGTGAGTAAATATATTCTACCCTAAGATATGCATCTTGATGCTAGCAGTTGTATAGTGGACTACAACATTGACATTAGGTTGCATCCAGCGAAAACAAACCTGCTCGTTTTAAACAGTTCGCATTGAGATATTGCATTCCTTATGGAATCTTTGGTTTCCCAAAATTCCCCATCAAGATATCTTGCAAGGCTGCTTGGAGGGGTTTTGATGGGAATCGAAGTTTCATACATTCCAGTTTGCGGTGAAATATCCATTTTCCTCAATGGATTGCTGCTTGATATCAGAACAAATGTACTCTACCCATTCAACTTCCGTATGTCTGGATGATGTCACTCATTGATGTTGTGCATCTGTGTTGGACACATTGTGCGGAAAGAATTCGCACGGTACATTCAGTTCCCTTTAATCTGTCAAATTGAAGCGCGTAGGTAAAAGAATAGAACACAATCATATCTACTTTGTAATATAGCCGCTATAGATATACTAGTGTGTGCGGCTTTTATAAGGTGATTCCAAAAGAATAGTTTTCAATTGAGAACTGTCACAGGCTACAGACATGTCGAAATAGCAAGAATACGCCCTAGCCCAAAGCTATTGCCTAGCATCTTATTATATTAAATGAAAAAAATGTAATTTTATTTAGCACTAAACTCCATCTTGACTGGGAGAAAGTAATTTGATGCTGAATCGTGCAAAATCTACTGTGTATAAGTAATAAACACGCAAGAATATCAGTCTGTGAAAACACTTTTTATTCAAGTTCAGTGATATAAAAACAAATTGTACAAGTTGTATATAAAATCTAGAGGTTTATCTTTTACTATGTATTTTCCAATGTCACAGTTTCACAAATAGTATATATCCTTGAGTGGCTACAGTGTAGTATTGTATGGATGTTTTGTCCAGTGATGTATAATTGGTAAATTCTTCTCTTTTGTGTCCTATTGTGCACGATCCCCCCTCCCTGCCTTGGTATCCCTTGTCCTGACCTCTGTTGTTCTGACGGAGATCAGTCCTATGATAAACACGATATCAATCATCTTAAATACGTTATCTGCGTGGTTGAATCTGCCTGGGCCAATTAAAACAAATGGCATCTTTCTGGCACTGTAGCTTGGTTTGAGCAAAAGCTCAGATTGCGTGATAGAACGACACTTGTTCTATTCACTTGCTGTTTGACACTTGTCATTCATGGGCAGGTAGGGTGTCTGCTTGTGCTTTTCCCGTTGAAAACACGGCCTACTTGCAGTGCAGGTCGTAGTTCAATTTGGCTCCTAGTTTGGTGCCTGCGAGGTGCTTCTGGAAGGCAGCATCCATCTCTTGACTCTGGGCTGGGCTGAAGTGATTCTTCCAGTCCCCTACCTCTCCTGGGGACAGGGATGATAAACCAATTTGAAGAAAAAATTATGTGATAAAAACAGTTGAAACCATTGAACTGTGTTCATGACTCCTTCCATCTGTTGTTTGCAGGGCAGAGTGATACATTAGCTGATAGAATAATTTTCATTTCAAATCAGAGATAAGGAAAAGATAACAGAAAATCATCTGTCCCACCTCTTGTACATGTCCACGTGGTTTGTTTAAATACACTATGCTGTATGTTTCACCTATAAGCCATGCATATAGCATGCATGTGACTTTTGAGGTGGCAGCATGACTATTATGTTGCCACAATGTAGTCCTGTTAAAAGATACACCCTATATTAAACTGCCAAGGCAACACATACAATCCAGTAGAGTACATTAGTCTGTGTTTATGAGAGGTTTTCTAAGGTTATGGAACAGGGGCGAATCTAGGTTCCCATTTTTTGGGGGGGCTAAGCCCCTAGATAAAACCTATTATTTTTCCTGTGACCCAGCAAAACTAGGGGGGTCTGGGTTACTTTAAATAGTGTCCTCTAGTGGGTTTTAGGAAGAGAATTTAACAAATTTAGGTTTGAAATATGAAAGAAGAAAAAATTGAGCTAATGAAACTTACAGTTTCATACAACCATGACATGAAAAGCCCATTATGAGCAGTAAAAAGTATGCATGGAACAAAAATGGTTTGCTGAATACAGGGTTATGCAACAAATAAGTAATGCATTCAACTCGGAGATAAGGCGTAGGAGGTTGTATTTAAGGACATCTTAAGAACAAGGTTCCCTCACACAGGACTGGGCTTGATTCTTCTGCATTGAATTCTAAACACACTGTTTCTAAACAAACAAAACATGGGTATACTGCTCTCACGAACATACACACAGCATGCTCAGACACGCATTCCACGATATATACAGGAGTGCATGTTCGTTTGCAAGCACACCCAAACACCCACCCACCCACACACACACACGCACGCACGCACGCACACACACACACACCTTTCCTGAAGAAGATGTTGCCCATCTGTCCATGGGAGTCCTTGGAGCTCTCTTTCATTGCATTGAAGGTGCTCTCCTGAGTGATAGCCTGGACTTGAGAATCAGTCAGGTTGAAGCCAAAGAAATCGGCCACTTGACGCACACCTTTATTGAGGTCCTGGGGGAGACAAGATAAAACATCAACATCAATCTCTCGAAATCAACTTCAGGGTATATCATGTAGCATACAGCAACATTAACCAATGAAAATAAATACTGTGATATGTAATATAATACTAATAATAATACGTCTGTTTATATCTATATGAAGCAGATGGAGGTAAACATGACCTGTTTTAGCTCTTCAAAAGTCACTATCATCACATTGGGGTCATCCATCTTTTTCTCCCAGGCCTGTGCATGATCAAAGTACGAACCCCATGGAACTAGGAGCAGGTAAACATATGGATCAGAGGCTAGGATTTGTTTTTTATGATCTCACTGACAAGACAGACTTAGTTTGACAAAACATGCAGCAGTAAAACCTACAGAATGATATGAGAAGATGATCACGTCCAGATGTGTCTCAAAGTGGTACAAGACAGTGACTAGAGAACAGAGTTGCAGTTGACACAGTTGCCCTACCCTCTTCGTCCATATTAAATGCATTTAATCGGTAATCAATAAACAAGACCTTTTTTGCTGAAAGTGAAAATGAAAGTGTATTTATTTGTGAGACTTGTGAGGTTGCTCTGGTGCTTGTGCCCACAGCATGTGTGAGTGCACACGAAGAGAAACACTGCAAAGTACCTTCCCCACTCATGAACTGTGAGTAGAAGTTGTCCCAGGACTCGGCGGTGGGGAGAACAGGGTTCTTGTTTGAAAAGTGGTAGAAGGAGACCAGTGTGTCTTTAGGGTTCCTGAAAATGACCAGCATCTGTTTGCAATCAACACAGATGGATTAATCTCAATTCAATTTAGCTGTACTAGTCCCCTTAGGGCAATGCATAGCTGAATTACAGGCCAGTGTGAGACAGACTATTCTCAGACATGTTTCTCTGGCCATGCTTTAGATCCCAAGGGAATTTTTAGGGAAGAATTTAAAGACACAGTGTGTCCTCTGCTCGACAAATGGTCTAGTATCAAGTGTGATGAGAAGGTGGAAACCCTCTCCTCTCCATTAATTGAACAACATTGTTGTTCAATTAATAGTGCTCAGTGCTGATTTGTGTTGTAGGCACTATACTGCATGACTATACAGTATGTTGTTTTTTTTTGCATGGCTTCTATAGAAGAGCACTCAATCCTCCTACAGCAACCGGATGTTAGAGGTCGCTGGTTACATCATAACATTGGAATGATTGATTCTTTTACAATGGAATTTTCTGCAATCAAAAAAGGAAGTGCAGACCATTAGACTCCACAGGCATAGTCAGAACTAAAAGTTTAGAATGAAAGAAACGCTGTATGTACTGTACAGAAATCACACACCACTTTTTATATACATCCCATTAAAGAGTGGGCCCCATTTAGTGATCAGAAAAACACAAAAATTGTTTTTTTCAAGTTGGTTATTTTGCAACATTTGAAATCACAATATTGTAGACAGCGGTGAGTCTGCAATACAAAGATTGCAGAGTCAAATTCTGATCATTTTGCTGACCTTTGTTTTCTTTGCGTTGAAAGATGCAGGGATGTAATCTGGATGCATGTGTGTCCCCAAGAGCCTTGGAGATGATGCTTGACCAATGACCTGTCAGGAAAAATCATTTCTGACTTTTCATCTTGTAAATAAATGTAAATTACCTTTTTAATGGTCACCGTAAACATTGTCTGTGATGTCTGAGACATACTATAAGACCATCTCTTTGCACACAGCATGAATCATGGCATGATATAAACAGTAGATAGTGTAGCTACACTGGTTCAAGTAATTAAGTCCACGAATCAAACAGATGTTCCTTGATTTATTTGTATCTCTCTCTCTCTCTCTTCAAGTGACACCGTGAAAACTAAGAAAGCAAAAGACAAAAGTTTTCATCATTGATCTGCCATCTTAGGTGGGCTAAATGGCGCAGCATACATTGAAACATGCACAAACTTGAATAACTTTACAAACTTAATTACATGACATCATGGCTCCAATCAAATATAAAACACATTGACGGCAAAATAAAATACCGTGTACGCCTTTGGTGAACCATGTGCAGATTGTAGTTGTGACTCGTTCTTCTGCAGCCATTAACTCCTCTCTGACCCACAATGCCCTGTTTAACCCTTTGTAGCTCTGGTCACATGACTCGATCAAATAAAAGCATTAAACCGAAAACCAAAACATATTTCTTAGTTAGTAAACCCTATTATTATCCTTTGTTAAATTAAAACAGATGACTTTACCTTAACCCTCGTGCTGCCTTCGGGTCACATGACCCAAAGGTTCATAACGAACCATCGTTGTGTTTACCCAATTTTACCCAATACAAAAACAAATACAAATAATTTTCTTTTAACCATTCCAATGTGGGGGGTCTGAGACAGCCCGACAGTTAAAAGAAAATGCTTCACTTTGTTTTTGTATGAGGTAAATTTGTCGCAATACGACGGTGGGTCACAATGACTGATGGGTCAGAATGACCCGAAGATAACACAAGGGTTAAATAATTCTTGAAAACTGAAACCTGTCTCTCCAAGACAGTTACACTCCCACCAAATTACTATGATTTATGATAACCTTCAAACATTTGAATAAATCCAGTAATTTCCAGAACCAAGCTATTTCTGTTAACACTTAGACCAAGCCTGATACCTTAAACTCTATGCGGAAGTTTAGAAACTAATTCTATTAGAATACTCTTTAATTATTTTCTACAAGTACGACTAGTTTATGGATAGGTCGCTCAAGAATAGATTGATTAGTGAATTGTTGACTATCCTTTCCAGGCTTTCTATTTCCCATTTTTATTGTAGCCTTTCGCACCAGTCCATCCTTGTCTTCACAGACATTAAGTACTCTTCCAAGTCTCCACTCATTGCGTGGAATCCCTTCCTCCTTGACGATAACAACATCTCCAATCTTCACGTTCCGCTTTGGAGAGTGCCAACGTTGTCTGAGGATGATATTTGTCAAATATTCTTTCCTCCATCTACTCCAGAATTGCTCTGTCAAATATTGTACTCTGCGCCATCTTTTCTTAGCAAACAAATCTTCTGCCACAAATTTCCCCGGTGGAGGCAGAGGAACAGAAGCTTTCATGGTCAGTAAGTGATTTGGGGTAAGTGGCTCTAAACCTTTTGGATCATTAATATTGTCAATGGTGAGTGGGCGGCTATTTATGATTGACATTGCTTCATAAAAGAACGTTCTCAAAGAAGCATCATCTAATCTTCCAGCACTCCGGGACAGAACACACCTTAAAACGCTCCTGACAGTTCTAATTTGACGTTCCCAGACTCCTCCCATGTGACTGGCATCAGGTACATTCATAGTGAAATCACATTGTTTTTCAGCCAGGTAAGCAGTCAATCTGTCTTTGTTCACTTCCATTAAACCCTTTGACAGTTCATTTTTTGCGCCTACAAAATTTGTACCTTGGTCTGACCTGATTTGTCGTACAGCTCCACGAATAGCTATAAAACATCGCAAAGCATTCATAAAGGCATCAGTGGTTAGATCCTCTAACATTTCTACATGAACTGCTCTTGAGGATAGACAAGTGAATATAAGACCATATCTCTTATACTCCTTACGACCTTGTTTAGTGTGAAATGGTCCAAAACAATCCATTCCACAGTAGGATAATGGTGGAGAGGGAGTAACACGACTGGCAGGTAGATCCGCCATTCTTTGTATTTCTGTTGGCCTACGGTTTCTCCTGCAAGTGACGCATTGCTTAATTTGGTTTGCCACAACTTTGCTGCCCCCGACAACCCAGTACCCATTTGCTCTCAGTTCATTGAGGGTTTGTCCTCTACCTTGGTGCTGCGTCTTTTCATGGTAGTAGTCTAAAATAAGACGAGTGATTACACCATCTCTTGGTAAGATTAGTGGATGTTTTAAGTCAAAAGGCAAGGAAGCCATCCTTAATCGACCTCCCACTCTAAGAACATCATCTTGCAATATTGGGTCGAGCTGGACCAACTGATGACCATGTGGCAGTTTTCCTTTGCTCAGTATTCGCATTTCCTCTTTGAAAGTGTCCCTTTGTGCCAGTTTTACAAGCACAAGGCTGGCCTTTCTTCTGTCTTCAACACTTATAGGTTCTGTTGGTTTGACTCTTTTTGCTAGTTGCTGGATCCGAGCAACAACATTCAATGCTGTATGCCATTTGGAGAACCGTTTGAGTCTCTCCAAAAAATGGTCCTCTCTTACTACATGTGTTTGTAGTACTTGCATTGTTTTAACTTCAGGGTCACCTACAAGGAGTTCTGAAGTCACCGTTGGTGTGACAATTTCTCTCTCCCACAGAAACTTGGGCCCTGTAAGCCAATTTGACGTAATCAACTCTTCTACCTTGAGGCCTCTAGAAGCGTGATCCGCTGGATTTTGATTGGTGTCTATATAATACCATTGTTCTGGCACAGTTGTATCTCTGATTCTTTGGACTCGATTTGCGACAAACACGTGAAACCTGCGGGCTTCATTGTTAATGTAGCCCAAGACTACCTGTGAATCTGTCCAAAAATACTCTTGGTCGATTTTGAGTTCTAGTTCTTCCTTTAGCAGACTACTGACTGCAGAGGAGACCACTGCAGCAGTTAATTCCAGTCTTGGTATAGACACGACCTTTGTTGGTGCAACCCTTGCCTTTCCTATGATTAAGGAGCAATGTACCTTGTATTCACTCACTACTCTGATGTATGAGCACTGGCCATAACCATAAGTACTTGCATCTGAAAAATGATGCAGCTCAATTCTCTGAACATTGCCTAGGTTTTCAGGAATAAAGCATCTAGAAATCTGGAGTTTTTGCAGGTTTTCAAGATCATTCAACCAACTCTCCCATTGTGGCCATAATTCTTTGGGTAGTGGTTCGTCCCATCCAATGCCCTTCCGGCACATTTCTTGCAGTACCTTCTTTCCCAATAAAAGAAAGGGAGCCAAGAAGCCTAGTGGGTCAAACACTGAGGCTACGGTTGAGAGAATTCCCCTCCGTGTTGCTGGTTTCTCATCCAGTTTGACATTGAAGGAGAAGGTGTCACTGTTCGCATTCCACTTAACTCCCAGTACAGTCTGGGCTGGAAGTTCATGATGACTGAGATCCACATCCTGAACTCCACTGGCTCGTTCACTATCTGGAATAGACTCTAAAACTTCTCTGTTATTGGATATGAACTTGTGAAGGTGTAATCTCCCTTTTGCACACACATGTTGCGTTTCTCTCACTAGTTTGATGGCTGTGTCCACGGATTCAAGACTGATCAAGCCATCATCAACATAGAAGTTTTTCCTGATAAAGTTAGCTGCTAAGGGATATTGCTCTTCATGTTGACTTGCAAGATACTTCATTCCATAATTGGCACATCCAGGAGAGGATGCTGCTCCGAAGAGATGGACCTTCATGCGACAATCCATTGGCTCTGAATTGGTATTTCCATTTTCCCACCAGAGGAAACGCAAGTAGTCTCTATCTTCCCTTCTTACATGAAATCTGTGAAACATTTTTTCTACATCACAGATGACTACTATTGGGTGTTTACGAAATCTGCAGAGCACTCCTGTCAAACCGTTTATGAGATCAGGTCCAGTTAGTAAATGATCGTTCAAAGCTGTGCCATCATACTTAGCAGAGCAGTCAAATACAACCCTAATCTTCTCTGGTTTTCTAGGGTGATAGACCCCGTGGTGAGGGATATACCATGCATTCCCTTCTTTAGGCTGACATTCCACTCTTTCTGCATCCCCATCCTTAAAAACTCCTTCCATAAACTTTACATAGTCATCTCTGAATTTGGGATTTTTCTCAAATTTTCCCTTTAGGTGCTTTAGCCGCACTATAGCTAGACGTTTATTTTCTGGCAATTGAGGGCGTGACTTAAAGGGGAGGGGCATTTCCAGGTGACCATCAGCATTCTGGTGTATCTCTCCATTCAGTAATTGCATGAACTGTATGTCATCCTGTGATACGCTCCTTTCTCCATGATTTGTATCTTGAAAATCTGATTCAAGAGCTCTGATGATAGTTGCTGGTGTCAATGGTGGAAGTTCTTTGACAGACACACGATGACACAAGCCTGTCACTTCGGTTGACTTAACAACTTGTGGTGACCTACCAACAATGCTCCAGCCCAGGTCAGTCTTGATGGCATATGGTTCCTCATCACCTCCTGTGATGACCTGTCGTGGTGCCAATGCTCTGGAGCAGTCGTAACCTATTAGCAGTCCTACGTCACAATCCATCAGTGCAGGTATTTCCTGTGCCATTTTGTTAAGATGTTTCCACCTTTTGCCTGTTTCAGGGGTAGGAATGTGAGATCGTTCAAGTGGGATGAAGTCCCTGGTGTAAGCAGGTGGCAGATTGATAAAGCTTTGTGAGGAAAACCCTCTAACTCTAAGTCCACTAACTCTTTCACTCTCTACTATGGAATCTCTTCCCATCATAGTGGTAAGCTTTAACTTAACTGGCTCTAAACCTGCTCCTACCTTCTCACATGCCCCTTTATCGACAAAGGTGTTAGTATCTAGTAAGGCGTATACTAGGGTCTCCTTTCCAGGAGTAGTGGTCATGGAAATCCATACAGGCACTATCATAGATGTGCTCCCACCATCTCCTTTGTTTACACAGCAAGAAAGGGACGAAGTGTTTTCTTCCATTTGTATGGTATTAGATGATGTGCCTACAGCAGAAGACGTGCGGTCTTCATGAAGTGGCGTGGGATGATGTTTATGACATATGCTACAAGTAGCTTTCTTTTTACAGTCCTTTGACTTGTGTCCTCTTCTGAGACAACCAAAACACAAGTTGTTATCAAATATGAACCTTTTCTTTTCCTCCACAGGTTTGTTGGTGAGCATCTGGCATTTGTGAATGGAGTGACTTTCTTCACAACAAATGCATTTAACTGGGACTGGCGATGAAAGGAAGGTTATCACTTTCTTGGAGGTGTTTGAGTGATTATCAGCAGCACGGTCTGTCTCTGTTGCTGTACTTGATTTATCTAATGCCTTCACAGTCGTGTTGAATGCATTAGCCTTTGAACGTCCTTTATCCTTTAACGGCTTCTCTTCAGTGTGTTTTAAGGCATGAAAGGATGTTATAGGATTTCATGCGATTTCTGCTTCTTGTGCCATAAACTCTGCAAACTCTTTGAAAGTGGGGTATTCCTCTGTTTGTCTTAACTGTTTTGTAACATAGCGATTCCAGCCGGAGATCACCCAGTCAGGGAGTTTCTGGAGCATTCTTTGATTCTCTTCACAGTCGTTTAATGCTTGAAGTCCCTTGACATGTGGCATGGCATTACTGCAGGCTAATAGAAAATCGCTGAACTGTCTCAGTCTTATTGACTCCCTTGAGCGGATCTTTGGCCAGTTATTCAGTTTTTCTCTAAATGCACGCTGAATTACAAAAGGGTGACCATACCGATTATTCAAGGCCTCCCATGCTTGGTCGTAGGCTTCATCATCATTTCTATAAAAGCTTCCTTCTAACACAGATCGTGCCTCACCACTAATGTATTTTTGTAGGTAGAACAACCTATCAGCTGGATTTGTGCACCTGCGTTCTATCAAAGCTCTAAAACTTGTACTCCACTCTAAGAACTTAAGTGGATCTCCTAGGAAGACTGTTGGCTCAGGTGCGGGAAGTCTGGTGAGAACCATTGTGTCATGTAGGGCTTGAACTAAAGTTTCATTATTAGTAGGTCTACTATCTGGTTGTTCATTATTATTGTCATTATAGGTTTGTTCACCCTTAATTTCTCTATGAAGTACTGGAGGACAATTGACAACATTACTGCATGTTACTTTACTGTTATCGCAAGCCTCTCCAGAGTCAGCTTCTGAGTAGACCTTAAGCTTGGCAGCTAGGACTTGAAGATCTCTTTGATTTTCCAATTTCTTAAGTTCTCCTTGTTGTGCAATAATTGCCTTGTCCATCTCCATTTCTGCTTTCTTTGCAGCGTACTGTGCAGCGTATTCTACTCTTTTTGTTGTTATACTTTGCTGTTCTGAACCATTTGAATGGTGACTACGAGTAGATTTGCAAATTGTAGTCCCGTATATTGACCGTGCGTACTCTGTGTCAAGCACCATGTGCAGCCGGGCGTTTTCTACTTCAGGATTGAATTCTTCTTGACCTAACTCCATCATTCGTACCTTCATCAGCTTCATCAAGTCTGCGATTACTGCTGTACTAGAGTCCATCTTTCTTCTAACTTCTGTAGAAGGTGCTGATTGAGAACGAATATTTTCATACGCATCTCTAACTTGTGTCTCTAGCTCTTCAACGGCATCCATCATGTTACACAAGTCTTTATCAGAGCGCTCATCTTTGAGGCTTGTACGTATAACTCTGACTTGGTCTTTGACACTTTCATATAGCATAATGAATTTATTCTCCCTCTGAGACACTTCATTTTGCTTCAACTCTAACATCTTTGGAGTTAACTTTCTTTCTCTTAAGGATTTCCTGGGCTCAACTATGTTTGAAGCAGCGGAAGTATGCTCCATCATTGCTATTTTGTTTATTTCTATTTTAGCATGAACATCACCTATAAGTGATTCTAATCTTTCCTTTTCAACCTCATTAGTTTCTGATTTTAATTGCTCACTTAACCTAGTCAATTCTAATTGAAGGAAATCAATTTGTTCACTAAATTCACCTACTTGTGGTCTTTCTCCATTAACTGACATTGTGTATATTTTAGAACTATGTTGATATGCATATAACCCTTTGAACTTAAGTCCACGAATCAAACAGATGTTCCTTGATTTATTTGTATCTCTCTCTCTCTCTTCAAGTGACACCGTGAAAACTAAGAAAGCAAAAGACAAAAGTTTTCATCATTGATCTGCCATCTTAGGTGGGCTAAATGGCGCAGCATACATTGAAACATGCACAAACTTGAATCACTTTACAAACTTAATTACATGACATCATGGCTCCAATCAAATATAAAACACATTGACGGCAAAATAAAATAAAATACCGTGTACGCCTTTGGTGAACCATGTGCAGATTGTAGTTGTGACTCGTTCTTCTGCAGCCATTAACTCCTCTCTGACCCACAATTCCCTGTTTAACCCTTTGTAGCTCTGGTCACATGACTCGATCAAATAAAAGCATTAAACCGAAAACCAAAACATATTTCTTAGTTAGTAAACCCTATTATTATCCTTTGTTAAATTAAAACAGATGACTTTACCTTAAATAATTCTTGAAAACTGAAACCTGTCTCTCCAAGACAGTTACAGATAGATTTAGTCACAGTTAAGAAAAGTGAACAAACCATTCCCTGCTGACTCAGCTGTTGATACAGAGAACGCTTGAGTAGTATTCTCCAGCCCCAGAGTTGCATACATTCAAGAAAATGTGGTTTCACTGGTTCATAGAAGTGAATTCCTCAAGGTTTGTCCATTACTGGTTTTGCATTTGAGTAGTTTGTGTTACAGTTTCCAGTTAAGCCAGGGTGGCCTGGTAGCACATATATAACTACTGAACACATATGGTGTTCTCTGTCACATTCCAAACATGTGTTCCTAATTGAACATTCACAATAAGAGGCCTAAGAGGAAAGTACACTGAATCATGTTACATGCACAGTGCCTGTATGGTGATTCTCATTCTTGGAATGTTTACATAATGAGAGGCCTTATCTTATTGAGGTTCTGGACATTATTTACATAGGGAGCACAAAATACTAGTCTAGAGAGTTCAAGCTTGACTCTGACTATAACACACTAGGAGACCTTCTCGACTTGTTGGAGTCAAGAGAGTGAGTGAGAGACCAGGCTTCACTTGGGTGATGAGTGACCTTGTTTGACACTGCTCATTTAGGTTTACACTCCTGAGATGATGTCTAGGGGCTTGAGTTAGGGGTGCTGTCAGGCCAAATAGTGTCCTAGGGCCAAATAGTGTCCTACCTGACGTCACAATGCCGTTCCGATGCAAGGACGCGTCCGTCGCTATGCCGACCTTAAATTCCTGAGATATCTACGCGTGCTAGCAGGAAACTGTCGTGCTAGGAGTGAAAACTTTAAATCGTAGAGTAGAATAAACTGGTTTAAATAAGCCTAAATACAAAACTTCGTACCTAGTACCCAGTATAGCAACCATGACAGTTTCCTGCTAGCACGCGTGAAGTGTAGAATGAAATATATTTCATTCTACACTTGAAGTGTAGTGCACTTTGAAGTGTAGAATGAAATATATTTCATTCTACACTTCACTCGTATTTTCAGTTGTAAATGAGCAGCAAAAAAAGATGCTTTTAAATCTATGTAATCTCTATAAATAATAAGTAGGCCCTATGCATTTTTATATAAAATATACAGACCCCTGTGCAACCGACGCAAGCAAGCACACCCTACAATTTCCCAAGAAATTGTACCCTCTCTAGTTTCATAGTGTATTTGTCCAGTTACAGGGATTTTCAAGTACTAGTGAAACATTCCAATTTGTGAAACTGGCAGATGGAACATTCCAACATTGACAGTTGATATATATAAGTATCACACACACTCACACACACACACACACACACACACACACACACACACACACACACACACACACCTGCAGCATTTCGGGCCCAAAGAACTCCATGAGTGGAGGGATCTTGTTCTCAGTTTTCTCTCCAGAAGAAGCAGTTATGATTTTCCGAAGCACTGCCACTGCCCAGTTGAAACCTGCAGGAAACCAGGAGATAATGGAAAACATTACAGTAGATAGCCATACATTTTCCTCACAGAGAGCATTTAGTTGTAAATGTTTGCCTGTATCTTTTATCTTACTTTCAGTTTTCAACATGCACAGAATGATCTTTGTCGTGCATGTTAAGGATTGTAAACTTGCTAATTAAGATAGGACTCTGTATCGGACTCTGAACCTATATTGGAAATATCCAAATACATTGCCAAAGTCACACACTTGGGATTTTGCTTGTTAGAGACTAGCTGAATGTCCTATGTGATACATTGCCTAAATCAACTTTTTATTCCAGGACAGAAAAATAATGTGTAACTGCCTGTTTTACAAAATATAGATAGAGAGAGAGAGAGATAGAGAGAGAGAGAGAGAGAGAGAGAGAGAGAGAGGGAGGGAGGGAGAGGGAAATTAAATGGAGAGTTTGCGTTCCAAATAGTCTACAGATGGTGGGGGAGGCAGCAGACGCTTTCCCTTTACAGAACCCCACACTGTGGGGCCCATCCGTCTGTGGCATGGGGCGAGGCATGTATGTTTTCCCCAGGGATGACTCCTTTTTCATGTTACTTTTTGCAGTGAGCGGAGGCTCGGTACTAAAATACACACATAACATTTCCCAAACACACACCATTTCTGTGTCCCTTGACTGTGCTGTACACAGTTCAATGCTCCGCCTTTCCCTCATGAAAAGACGTTTGGCTGCTAAAGACTGTGGGTTTTGTCTTGGTTTGTAACTTCCACGCTCACACAGTACACTGCTGTTTACCAGCACTGCGAAATAAAAGTATAGAGCTGCTGCTGTGAATTGGCCCACTTAAATTAGCTGGCAGATTATTTTGGAGATGTTGCAGTCTCCCATCTTCATCAATCACATGATACATACAAAACACAAATCCCCCCATAAAGTGTTCATAACCACTGTGCTTTTTTCGATAACAACATTAAAATAGCCTCTTACAAATAAGGAGACAATGTTTAGTTAAGTACCATAACTATCTCTAGCCTTTGAGTTTAGGGTATACTCCAGTCACAGGTTTTTTTAGAACATTTATTAGAATCTAATGTAGGAGAAACTTTATGGCCCTTGTTTTAGAACAAGGAATTTCACTAGAATCTGAAAACTTTTTCTTGACGGTGAAGACAAATACAAAGATGGTTATATCATAGAAAACTCTTTAATTACAAGGATGTTTTGTAACCAACAAGAGAGAGTGGAAAATGTTTCACATTCACTTTTTACTGAACTACTGTAGGCAAGTAGTTTTTACTCACCACATTTGGGGTAGGCAACTAGCATGATATCATCTTCCCTGGCTTCCAGTTCTTGTAAAGCCTTCAGGTTCTCCTCCGGGCACATAATGACAGGATACAGCACTCCATTATACATGTACAACTTTTCCTCCTCCTTCATGCCCTTTGCCAGCTCCATCTTGGACTGAATTTTGGCTGGGAACATGGAACTCATATTGATCAAATCTAGTGTCAAATAGAAAAGTTCTCCAGAAAATCTCACTTTCAGATTCAATGGACAAGTCTCTATTTGTGCAGCTGGAAGTCCATGCACTCTACTCTCTGTGTGAGGGAGTGGGGCTCTGTGAGTGTGACTTTATAGTTGTGGGTGTGAGTGTATAGTAGTATACTAGAGGAGGAGGAGAAGGAAGAGGAGGAGCTGGGCCCGCCTCTTCAGATAATGCTTTCATGAGAAGTGGGAGTTTCCTGGTTTCAGTTGGAGCCTGTGGAGTTTCTAGTCTAATGTGGGCAGTGATCGATTGGGTGATGCCTCTGCAATGCTAACCAGATGGGAGGGACCACTCTCTGTCTTTTTTTCTTTGTAGCTGCAATGCCTTCCCTCACTGGAGCCTCTTCCAAAATAAGACGGGGAGTTGGGAGAGGATTGCTCTCTTTTGGTGAGGTAATACAGGACTGGTCATAATCTCTCAAAACAGTATTCCATGTCTAACCGTGTCCTCTTCAATGATGCATGAAAGTAGATTGGCCATTTGTTTCTTTTCTTTCTCACACAACCTAACTTACTGATGGTATTTAGTACGCACAGTAAAATGCTAGACGTCTGTCAGTCATTTTGTGAATGTGGAGTGTTTCTGAAATATCCCAGATGAAATGTCAAACCAAGTGGAGTGGGGACTCCAGCGACTAGTTTCAACCAGTAAAGAAGCCAATCCCAGGACACCACCTCATTCATATACACATCCCAGTGTCACTTGATTAACAGTTTCTGAACAATGTGACTATTCACAACCATAGAAATGGAGGGAGTGGAAGGAGGAAGCCACCAACCTATATAATTTCCAAGCTCACCATTACACTTCCCATCCATTTCCAGTCCCACACACTTTATGGCAGTTAATCGTTTCTGAACAAACCTTTTGGAAAAGCTTGTTAGATCACAAGGGAAAGTCCAGAGCAGAGAAGCTGTTGTGAGTGACTGCTTCTCCAGGACAGTCCTTCAGCTTGTTGGCATAGCTTCATGTGGAACATGGCTTAACTGTGAAAGTGCGCACTGGAGGAGATGTAGACTTAATGTGATGTGTTATGACTAAACGTATTGTATCCCTGAATCACATTAAAAGGGCAGATGCCTTTTTGTGGAGGATTTTGGCAAATCACCACCCACAGCCACAACCACAGTACTATGGACAGACAAAAAATAGGGTGTCAAAGGAGCAGTTGTTTTTATTCATGTCCTGTGTGTTATGGGACATGAACGTTCTATAAAATAGCAAGATGGACTGACATGGATCAACTGGAGTCAGGTGGCTGAGCGGTTAGGGAAGCGGGCTAGTAATCCGAAGGTTGCCAGTTCGATTCCCGGTCATGCCAACTGACGTTGTGTCCTTGGGCAAGGCACTTCACCCTACTTGCCTCGGGGAGAATGTCCCTGTACTTACTGTAAGTCGCTCTGGATAAGAGCGTCTGCTAAATGACTAAATGTAACTTACCCCAATGAACCAGACTGGTTCAGTATGGTTTTTCAAGATAGACTAGGCCTGTAGCAAATCTGTTTCATTTTAGTGCAAGAGCCCCACCTTTCCCTCATGGTGAACAGACTTGTTTCATTTAGGATCAATCTGTTTGGTCAATAGGGGGTGAAGAGAGCCAAGTCAGTGGTTGGAATAAATACTATGGACAGTTACCGTAAAAACTATTGACATGCACACTGATACAGATTATGTGGTTCACCCGTAACATTGCAATTCTGACCGTGCTGCAATATTCTATAATGTATCTCAACTTGACAGCTGGCCACATTTGTATAATAACAGCAATACAAGGATGGAGGAAGCAGGAATGTTTCACAGATAACAGATGGTTGTCAAACGTTCCTTGACAGGCTGGATTGTTAACTTGATGAAAGCAGCATGGAATTCTCTACATATTTGAAATCAAATTGAGCTGTGTGTTTTAAAGTAGTACATAGAAAGGATTTGAGAGTGTATCTGGCAGAATGAAACAGTCAATTATGTTAATTGTAGGTAATTCTGAGTTGTTAGGTTGAATTCAGTATTATTACATTTTTTCTAAGAAAATAATACATAGACAATAAGTCCACTCGTCATGACTTCAGATCAGCCGCAAGAAGAGCAGGACCAAATAATTCCAATATATCTGTACCTGTACAACTGGCCATAAACTACATTTGAAACTTTATAAAGGTGGTATGAATAATCTTTAAACATAAATTCAATTTTAGATTTCAGCTGAAGATTCTCTGTTTATGTGGTAATTGTCTGTTTACGTGATATTCTCAAAAGAGCAAAATGAAAAACAACTTAAAGAAATGCAATTTTAGTTGAGTTATGTAGGCTACGTTACGTTTTAACCCTGTAAGACCCCTTGTTGTAAAATAACGTCACCTTTAGCTCTTTAATTGATTTTTTTTTTTTTGAAAGACCAAATGTATCCAATAGCATTGCAAGGCAAGACAATAGGACCCATTGGTTATGTAAATGTAGTCGTTCCAAAAAAATCTTATTTGCAAATGTGTTTTTTGGAGAGCTAAAGGTGATGTTGAAATTTGAAGTCGGGTCTTACAGGGTTAAGGCATCACAAGTTTGCTTTTACATTCATGAAATTTGTCCCTTCGCCTTTTCTGTACGATGCTGTGGATGCTCAGACTTATAATACAATAAACCATCTGCTTGGTGATGAACGTAAAATACGAATAACTTGATGATTTGTAGATCTGTGAATTTTTGCATGCTGCGCATTGAGTTCATCTAGGGGAAATTCCTACTCTGGAGTTGAAAATGGCGATGGACGGGTTGTCCACGTCTCAATCCGGAGTTTCGTATGCTGGGGATTTTTACCCTAGAAAATTTGGTACCAAGCCGGACGTGGTACCGTCCGGTATTACGGAGAGGAAAGTTGGCCCACTCGATAAACCTGACATGGTTGCGGTGGACGTCATTAACATCAAGGATTCAGGTTTGTTGACAGCGTCCAGCCGCTATTAGCTAGCTAGGTAGCTTGTGATGTCTCGGCTGCTACCACAGGAGGTTAGTTAGCTAGCCTAGCTACTTAGTAACATTAGGCTATTAGCTAGTACTATATCACAGTAAACTTTTGACGTTTTAGAATTTCCAGTGATATAACTTAATTACTGCTACTCATCTCACCATGCACTACTAACAAGCTTGCTAGCACTACTACTTGCTATAAACGAGCCACAACACCAGCCATTATAACATGGCTATCTAGCTAGCAAGCTTGATGGCCTATTTAACAGACTCAGTCCCTTTTTAAATAAGGTTTGAATAGTAGGCGTTTGGTGAGAATGGTGCTTTTAGCCCTTTCTAGTCAGCCAAATTCGCAACGATTTGTAACTAACTGTGGCTTGTAAACGCAATGCAATGGCCTTTTCAAAACGACTTGATTTGTCTTTGGCAGATATTCCATTGCACAGGAAAAAGCAAGAACATGACACCTATGTTTTGGTAAGTTCTTGAACATGGAAGTACACTCGCATATTATTTACAACATAGACATAGGGAATACACCAAATATTACTCCCCATTTCCTGGCACGTGAACGTACTTCAGCATCACTTCTTTACAGTAGAAAGCCACTAGGTGGCGATGTTGGATAATTTAATTGTCCCTCCCCCACAACATCCTTGCACAGTAGTAGATGGAGGACGCTGCATTCATTTTGCAGTACAATCTTATGTTTTATTAACAATGTTGTTTTTGGTCTACCAAAGGGCACTATTCACCCATTCCGGAAGACTCACAGATCCTTGTTTGGTAAACTCTTGCAAGAATTCCGATTGGTGACTTCAGACAGAAGGGTGAGTTTGTGTGCACTTGCAACATTAAAGACAGCATTATTCCTTTTAAACATTATATGTATTGTATTGCATAATGCTGACTTTGTTATCCCATTGGGATTAAGACGTTTAGACATTACATGTAGTTTAGTAGCCAGACACTTCATGCCAATCTCTCTTGAGTCAAGTCCATTACTTGATTCCTTTGACAATAGGCTTGTCCAAAAGCTAGGAGACATCCTATACATTCAGACATGCCGTGTAGTGTAATCCGTCTGCGGGCAACACGTTCACCGCACATCACCTCGCATCGTCCAACAGTCCTGCCATTATAAATACGGGGGCTGGAATCATTTAACGCCATGTATCGAGGCATCAGAAGCCTACTTAAAAGCAAACCTTTAGATTACAGCCTGCCCACTGTCTTAGTGTGCTTCATAGGAAAGTGTCCCTTGCTGCTGGATAGGATGTCCTGTGTCCACAGTGACGATTTGCGACAGCGAGATACAGTTGTACTGTGGAGTGAGTGTATACAGGGTTCAATCCCATCTTTAGGAATTATCTGGATGGTATCCATCTGCTGGTTTTTGCCTGATATGTGCCCTGCCCTGGTCTGCCTCCCGGTCTGCCTCACGTACTAGCCAGGAGCCACATAGAAGCCACTGGAAGGGCTGGCTTGTTTGACCTCTGATCTCTGGGATAAGCTGCTTTGGACCAAAAGTGTTCCATCTGCCAGTGGACAAGGCCCTGGTTGGCGAGGGAGAGAGTATAGAGATGGAGAGAGATGTCACTGGGAAGACCAGGGAGAGAGTATAGAGATGGAGAGAGATGTCACTGGGAAGACCAGGGAGAGAGTATAGAGATGGAGAGAGATGTCACTGGGATGACCAGGGAGAGAGTATAGAGATGGAGAGAGATGTCACTGGGAAGACCAGGGAGAGAGTATAGAGATGGAGAGAGATGTCACTGGGAAGACCAGGGAGAGAGTATAGAGATGGAGAGAGATGTCACTGGGATGACCAGGGAGAGAGTATAGAGATGGAGAGAGATGTCACTGGGAAGACCAGGGAGAGAGTATAGAGATGGAGAGCGATGTCACTGGGAAGACCAGGGAGAGAGTATAGAGATGGAGAGCGATGTCACTGGGAAGACCAGGGAGAGAGTATAGAGATGGAGAGAGATGTCACTGGGAAAACCAGGGAGAGAGTATAGAGATGGAGAGAGATGTCACTGGGAAAACCAGGGAGAGAGTATAGAGATGGAGAGAGATGTCACTGGGAAGACCAGGGAGAGAGTATAGAGATGGAGAGAGATGTCACTGGGATGACCAGGGAGAGAGTATAGAGATGGAGAGAGATGTCACTGGGATGACCAGGAAAGGGCTCAAGAAAGACAGTAGACTGTGGAGAGTGAAGGGAGGAAAAGGTTGGAGTTGGTAGAAGGAAAAAAGGGGTTAGTTCACGTGAAGGGGGAGGGGAGACTGTTGGATAAAGAGGATATGCGTGACCCACCTATGATGTGGGAGGGGGGGGGGGGGGGCACAGACTGAGGATATAGCCGAGTCATCGCTGGACCCTGTTCGATGACACAAAGCAGTCACAAGGCTTGACGTTGACAGTATCCTGAGGATTCCCACAAGTGCCACAGTGAGTGCCACACAGGGTGAGGTGCATCAGGGCATTCAGGGCTGTGTCATCCCAATGTTAGCTGCAAAAATCCTCGCGTTGTCAGCTGAAGCCTCAGGAAGAAGAATCTAGCTGGGTTTGTACCCGCAATGCTGTCATCCACCACAGGGTGGCAGTGCATCACCTACCCTCCCACCTCTCCTCTCCCGCAGGGGCTAGTGTGTCCAAGTTTGTTTGTGTGTGTGTCAGGAGAGGGGGACGTGTTGGCCAGCGCGCTGTCGTTCTGTTTGCACACACACACGGGGCGCAGTGCACAGCATAGCCCTGTGGCAGTAACATTCCCTACCACACACACTCACTTCAGTTCCCATCTCTGTCCTTGGTCGTGGCTGTCACAAGACGCCCCAGCCCTGTCATAACACTGCGCACCACAGTAATTGTAGATTTCACAGCACTCCAAGGATGGCCTCTGACTGGTACATGAAGTGACAGGCCCGCAGTTAGGACACTAACGTTTTTTTTTTAGGAGAAGCCCATCCAATGATTCTGTTGTGGTAGCGGATGCACCCAAGTTGGAGTTGGGAAATCTCCAGTTCTTATCAGGGTTTCTAACAGTATTTGTTTGTTTGTTGTAGTCTTGGAGGATCCTGCTGTTTGGGGTCCTAAATGTGTTGTGTACCGGCTGCCTTCTGGTGTGGTGCAGCTCTACAAACAGTATGGGTAAGTTGTGCACATGGTACACAAATACTACACCTAGCATACTACAATTGTACACATTAGAGTAGTATACTTCCATACCACACTCCAAACTATTCTAAAGACCTTCAGCAGAATAGAGCACCTCTGCTCCATTAAATACAAAACAACTTTAGGAGAGGTTGATTAGAAAGGCATGTACTGTCTTATCTTTTCCTCACAAAGTTTTCCCAGTAGGAAAGTTGCAGTTTACATCGAAGCAGTAGTTGCCATTATACTGATTATTCTCAAGAATATCCTCGCTTCTGTTTGTTATGTTGGTTACGGATGGCTGCCAGTTTAGGAAGAAGGGAACACAAACAAAAATAGCTGATACGCCGCGCGCGCGCGCGAGCACACACACAGATGGACAACTGTAGTGTTTGTCCTTTTTTTCATGACATTGTATTTTGATCAGGAGTGAGCCGACAGCTCGGTCTGTCTGTCGCCGTTTGTGTATGTGTGTGCGGACGTATTATTTCAGCAATCATCACAACAAGCTCGGTGTGAAAGCCCATTATGATGACTTAATCCTTTTGAGAAGCCATGAAGGAAACAAGCGGGCGACTGTAGCCTCCTTGGGTTTGACCCCCCCTTCCCCCCCACCCCTCCCCCCACCCCACCAGTGTTGGGTGTCAGAGAGACAGCAGAGGCAGGAAACGGAGGACGCTCAGATATCGAGCGTCCGAAGGCAAGGCAGCACCAACGTCGATATCCCCCCCCCCCCTCCCCAGGAGCGTGGCAGTCGTAGGCTCAGGCCCCAGTGCCATCCCCAGACTCGGCCACAGACAGACATGGCAGTAGATATCCCTCCAAGACAGGACGCCATGTTGGTAAACTGGCGCGGTGGTGTTTGTCCACACGGCTGTGGCGCTGTGCTAATATTGAAGATCCGTGGAGAGCAACACGGGGGAAATGGAGAGAGGCTGCCTTTCCCTCCCTTCAATCCATCAATTCTATGGATTCATTTTTTGAATCCACTCGCACAATCCAACAGCTGATCTCAAGTTGCTGTGCGGATGTGTTTTGATTTATTTTTAGGTAAAGCACAAAGGTAACATCTGCAATGATACGGCTACCTAGTGGCAACGATTGACATCTGTCTGTCTTGCTACATCTGTGTGTGTGGGTGTGTTTGTGTGTGTTTGCGTTCACGTGAAGGCTTTTCTGTGTATTCTCGGTCTTGTGGCGGGGGTGGAGGGGCATGGGTGATGCGTTTGTGTGTGTGCAAGAGATTGATGCGGATGCGTGGATGTAAAGGAAGTGGTATGTGCACGTTTGTGGGCAGGGGGGCAGTTATTGTAGTGAGCTTGTGAGGCAGAAGGGCAAATTAGATCTCTTCCACATCTCTGGGTGTTTTCCAGTCATTGCGTAAAGACCTTAATACAGTGCTGCACGTTTGTCTTCCGGTTCATTAGGCCTGGGGCCCTCAACGCACACTCAAACCCCTCCCCTTTTCTCCAGAGTCCTGATCCCTTAGTGTTCTCCTCCCCCCTCTCTTTTCAAACCTCATCCTCTTCTACCCTCATTAGGTTTTTCTTCCCTCGTGTTCCCTCCCCCCCTTCTCCCCCCTCTCTTTCCTCCACATCTATAATAAACCATTCTAAGATTTCCACATAGCACCAACACTTACAGCCAGGGCTCTATAGTAGGTGCTCTTGGACCAGGAAGAGACTGGTGGTCATGGAGTTTGATCTGAGTATGTCCTCAGGGCTAGTTAGACACGATGACATCACACTCACAGAACTGTGGGCCCAGACTAATCAGAGCACAATTTACTCCGTCGCTGGCAACACTTGTCATGCTGAGTAAACTGGAGACTGGTAAGATACTTGTGTTTGAGTGTGGGTTACTAGTAAGAGGTAAAAGATATGTTGTATGTTTGTGAGTGCGTCTAAATGTGTCCCAGTTAAACTGTTTGTTTACTGTGAGCCCCAACTGCCACTAAATAAAACAAATAAATGTTTTATGTCACAGTAGATGGTTCCCTTTGACTGCCTCCTTTGTATTCCAAACCTGCATTCTAGCGGACGGTGTGTCCCCCCCCCCCCCCCCCCCAGTCTGGAACAATGTGGAAACCGAGTCAGTTGAGGGAAGTCGCCCCGTCACTGACCCGCAAAGTTCGAGTGCGGAGCTCGGGAGTCGCAGAGGAGAACTCCCACATTACCCACTTTGATCTCATTGTCATGGTGCTTTTCCAATCCAGCAACGCTTAAGGGAGCAGGGGCTTAGGGCTCTGCAGGCCCCCCTCTGTTCTGACTGTGAGGTCTGTTTACTCGGACTCACTTAGATTCCTCTCTTCAAGCATTTGCCGCTCATTGAGAACATGACCTTAACATGACAATGGCAAGGATCTCATTTGGGCGTGTGTGTGTCTGTGTGTGTCTGTGTGTGTCTGTGTGTGTCCGTGTGTGTCCGTGTGTGTCCGTGTGTGTCCGTGTGTGTCGTGTGTGTCGTGTGTGTCTGTGTGTGTCTGTGTGTGTGTCCGTGTGTGTCCGCGTGTGTCTGCGTGTGTCTGTGTGTCTGTGTGTGTGTGTCTGTCTGTGTGTGTGTGTGTGTTTGTGTGTGTCTGTGTGTCTGTGTGTCCGTGTGTCTGTGTGTCCGTGTGTGTGTCCGTGTGTGTGTCCGTGTGTGTGTCCGTGTGTGTGTCTGTGTGTGTCCGTGTGTGTGTCCGTGTGTGTGTCCGTGTGTGTGTCTGTGTGTGTCCGTCTGTGTGTCCGTCTGTGTGTCCGTCTGTGTGTCCGTGTGTGTCTGTGTGTGTCCGTGTGTGTGTGTCTGTGTGTGTCCGTGTGTGTGTGTGTCCGTGTGTGCGCGTGGGCCTTGCGTAAAGGTAACCGATCCTAAAGCGCCGCTTCTCTGGACTAAAATGGATGATGCTCGAGGACGCTGTTTGGTGTTGTCAGCTTTTCCAGATCAAATTCTGCCACCGAAACACTAGACAGGGTTTCAGAGGCGCGCTGGAGAGAAATGGCCCGGCTTTCACTAGATCTGCACATTCTTCTTTTGTCAACACTTCTTTTAGCGGGATCGATCTCTGTGTCCGCTTTGTGAGTGGAGGTCACAACAGACCAACACTCGCTAATTCAGGCAGAGTAATTGTTCAGTTGGAGTTGGCGGGTCCCCTTCACCTTTTGTACATTATGCTCTTTGTTAAGCAGAGGAAATCATACATGTGTATGTTTTGTAGTTTGTCAACCCTCATTGTTTCAGCTGTCAGCCTCTCTGGGTCTGTAACTGCACTTCTCATATTCTGTTTGTTTACCAGACGGTAGTTTAGCCGAATCCAGGATTAGGTGACACAGGTGATTTATCATATCGGCTTGCTGACTTAAACTAAGCTTTATGTTCTATTGTATTTTTGGAACATGGTGGGTTTGCATACTAGTTGTTTTTCTGGTGTTCCTAGAGGAAGGTTCAGCCTATGGAACTGACTTTGATGCACATGGACAATCTCCACTTTGTGTTTCTGAAAGCTATTAGTCAATTCAATGTTGTCCGTGCTCATTTCTTTAATGGACGCAGTTGCAGCTAGCTGTTTGTTGGTGTTGTGCGCACGTGTGTGCGCGCGCGCAGCAGCATCCGGCCTCTCTCTCCTCCACACTAGTCCCAGAGACAGTGTGTTCCCTCCTCACTGCCGATCTACAGCTGGGGGCAGCCATGCGAAAGGAGGTCAAGTGCCTGTTCTGCAGGCTTACAAACACCCCTCTTCCTCTGCCTCCTCCTCCCCCCCACCTTCCATCCTTCCTCCTGAACGGAGGGGTTTACCCTGTCTGACCACCCCAGAGTCTGTGCAGGGCTCAGGGGACGCAGTGTGGGGGACCTTGCTCTGGCTCGCTCCACACATGCCTTCCCTTGATAGTGTGTGAAAGAGGGGAGATGGAGATGGTGAGAGAGACAGAGAGACAGTGTGAGTGTGATGGTTCTGGTCTCATATATTGTCTTATTGGTCTCATCGTGACCTGTCCCAGGAACGATCAAGGGGTTTGTTTTCAAATCCAAATTCAAACCAAGAAACCAATGTCCCAAATGGAACTTTCCCGCCCCCTTTATTTAACGTATTTACATGGAACCGTTGTGTTTGCGTGTGTGTGTGTGTGTGTGTGTGTGTGTGTGTGTGTGTGTGTGTGTGTGTGTGTGTCAGGCATGTCTTTATTTAACCGGGTCCGTTTCTATATTTGTTCATCAGGATGAGTGTGTTGTAACTGTGTGTGTGAGTGTTGAGACACACTAGGTGTGTACCCCCGGCCTCTGGGGCTCGGCTGCCTGGGAGCCCAGCTGGTGAGGCTCCGTCCGGCCCTCTGGGACAGGAGGAGAGGAGCAGGAGGAGGAGGAGGAGGAGAGGGAATGGGCTCATCTACTCAGATGTCTGCTCCAGCCTCAGCCTCGCGCCAGACTTTTTGTCTCTGTTTACTCCCAGGACAGCCACCACATCTGCCTGCTGCTCAATATGGTCCTGGCTAGACATATTTGAACGCTCTTATGTAGTGTTATGTTATTGTTTGACAAGGGACATTGGTATTTCTAGGTTTGGTGTGTAACCTCTTGACTATATAGGCCACACGAAGCACTTAAGATCTTGGAGAGATTTAGAGATGTTTGTGTTGTCTGTAGCTCCTCCACATCAAGGTATTTTGTGTTTTATCTTCAGTTGAGAGTAGTCAGTAGTTGGCTTGTGGGATTGACCATGGTGTTCAGGAAAGGAGGTCTGTAGGGAAACAAAGTTATTAAGCACAGGCTGAAACTGGGTCAGAGCTGGTTGTAAGGTCAGGGAGCCAAGATAGGACAAACTAGTTTGGGGTGGCGGGGTGACTTTGAGATGTGTGTGTGTGTGTGTGTTTGCATGCGCTCTCCCTGGTTCTCCTCTGGGGCCTGTCCAACTCCTCCTATTCATTTCTGACAAAGTACTTGACGTCTCCGGTTCCCGGCCTCCATCTGTGGCCTGGTGTTCCGCTGTTACACCACTCCTGTTTATTATTATGAGCACCCTCTCTCACCTCCCTCTGAACCCCCCCCCCCCCCCCCCCCCTTCGCCTCCCTGCTTGCCCTCACCTATCCCCTCGCCCCACCTCCCATCTTCTCTCCCCTTCTCCCTTATCTTCCCTCCCCCTGAAGCCACTCCCTCAACCTCCATACCCCCCCTCCCCCTCGCCCTCTCAACCTTTAGCTTCCACCCCCAAGCCCTCGCCGCTCTTTGCTGCCACACCCAGACCACTGTGTCGAGCCTCATCCATCAGGATCCAGTGTAGTCTGTCACCACTGCCACAGAAGGAAAGCTACACCTCTGGCTGAAAAGAAATCCTCACCTTTTTTCCCCTTGTCTTTCTTTTGAAGCAAATATCAAGGCACTCTGAATACCTGAGAATGGATGGTCATGTTAAAGGGTGCTTAGGAGAGGTTATGTGTGTGATGACAGGGAGCGCTGCTTGAGGACACTGTATCTACATGGTTGTCAGTAAGGACCTCAGGCACTAAGGTTGCTGATACTGCGTTCAGTGTGACCTGAGTGTGGGGTTCCATTCACACACACACATGGTATTGACTTGGATGGTATGCCACCTAATTGTGTGTGTGTGTGTGTGTGTGTTTTTGTGTGTGTGTTTTTGCTTTGTCTACACATGCACACCTCCTATTTGTGTTGTATATTTTGTGTGTACTATAGGTATTCATTCTGGGTGTGTGTAGTTTGTGTACGCATACTGCCTTTTTGTGTGTCAAATATTTTGCGTGTGTCAAATATTTTGCGTGTGTATACCAGGTATGCATTCTGTTTGTGCGTGTACTTTGTGTACGCATATTCTCTGCGTGGGCATATTCTGTGTGCATTTCCCCTGTGTGTGTCCTGGTCTCCCGTCCTCCCTTGTGGCCGCTGTCAGCAGGGGTCCCGGGGCCCCAGAGCAGCCTCCCAGGGTCCCCAGAGCGGCCTCCCAGGGGCCCCAGAGCAGCCTCCCAGGCTCTTCCTGCACCCCCGGCTCCCATTTCCCCCGCCAGGTGTTTCTGGACTCCCAGTCAATAAAGCTTTTAGTTTACATATGGAGCGATCGTTTGTTGTTTTAATGTGCCGCGTGGACAGACACCCGAGCCCCCCCGGTCGATGCTTGTTTCTCCCAGCAATGACACGCAGCACGGCTGCAGCACGCAAGTCAGCCCCCTCTGAGACGGACTGAAGTGAGCGTTGCTTTCCGTCCTCGTGATCTAATACTTCATTTTGTGTGTGACTTAATACTGCAGTGTGTGCTTGTGATTTAATACCGCATTGTGTGTGTTTGTCTGTGTGTGTGTGTGTGTGTGTGTGTGTGTGTACTTGTATAGGCCTAGCCTGTGTGTGTGTGTGTGTGTGTGTGTGTGTTTACTTGGTGTGTGCCAACCAACCACAGCAGTTCTGTTGGGGGCACTGCCTGCTTGGTGAAAGGTGATCCACACCCTTGTTCCCCAGGCTCCTGAACTTCTGCTTACCTCTTCTAATAACCAGGCAGCACTTAATGCCACTAATGGGCTTTATTCCCTTGGCGAGTGCATGTCCGAATGTCTGTGTGTATCTGAACTAATTAGTGTGTATTTGAACAAAATATGAGTGTGTTTTTGAGCGAGTGTGCATTTGAATAAGTGTGTGTGTGTGAGGGAGGTGCCACAAAGGTGGGTTGGAGGAACAACCAATCAGATGTGTTTGGGCTGCTGTCTTGCAGACGGCATTAAATATTCAGTACCCGGGTTGTATTCCTTCACTTCCCTTCATCCCTCGCTTCTCTCCATCGATTAGGTCTGCAAACATACACAAGCGACCTTAATCTCCTGTCAGTGTGCTACAAGTATTGGGTTCAGAGCCCTCTGGGAAGCAGAGCTGCTCTGTCTGGCTGGTTCTGACTAACATGCAGCTTGTCTGGGCTGATAGCAGTCCTCTGCTCTCTGAATGTCAGTGTGTTCATCTGAGGAACAGGAAGTGGAGTCATCGTCGCGGTAACTTAATCTGAAGAGCGTAAATATGAAAATCCAAAACGTTCTTATCTGCACACAGGGCTTAGTTAATTCTCCACGAATCAGGTCATTCTGTTAATTGTTCCGCTAAGAGAAGCAGAGGCTTTGGAGATGTAGTGTGACACCCCTGGACCCTACTCTAGAAGGATGTTCACATGAGCCCCGCTACCGTAATTCTACACAAAAGCTGAAGAGAGCGTTGAACCACACTGCATGTGATGAAACGTGATGAAACCATATATATATATATATATATATATATATATAAATATAGATAGATATATCTATATCTATTTCTCCCCACAGTTGGGCGTTCTCATCCAGAGACACTGTGTTCCTTTTGAGTCGGCAGCGTTGAACCATCATGTCTGTCCGTCCGCTCTGAGCTGTCCAATCCCCTCGGCTCATTCAGCTGGCCTCGCAGGATTACATCACAGTAGTTTGGCCAACACGGTGCCGGCAAGTGTGGAAACAAAATGTTCCTCTCCATACAAATCTCCCCTAATCTGACTTCCATCATATCCAGCTTACATAAAGCCGGTTCACAGGGCGAGCCGATCCCACTGATTGAGTCTTCCTTTCTTCTTCCTCTCTCTGGCCTGCTCGTCAGCGCCCCCTGGGGTTGTGGGGGAGTAGGACATGAGGCAGTGCTGGGTTTAGGTGTGTGTGTGTGTGTGTGTGTGTGTGAGAGAATGCATTGTCTTTCTACAAAGGAATTAACTCTAGTGTTTTGTTTGAATTTCCGAACAAATAAACTAAGGATGATTGTGTGTCTGTCAATTTCAGCTTGTTTTAATGGAGGCCCATTTGACAGATTCCCTTTCTTTCATTCCAGCCTTAACTGCATACACATATCTCACCATCTTTGACCTGTTCAGGTGAGTACAGTTCCAGTCCTGATACTACTGTTGACGTGTAGAAGTAGTACAATTGTATTGAAACCTTATCCTGTGTGTGTGAGCGCGCGCAAAGTACAGTATCAGTTGTGACTAACTTATCAGACTTCTTTTACCCCATCCCTTCATCCACCTACCCTCTGCCCCCCCCCCCCCCCCCATCTCACCTGTCTTCCCTCCATCTCTCTCTGAAACCACCAGTCTGATCACATGTTTAACCAGCTCCTGGGTGAGCATGAAGAAGCCCAGCCAGCTGTATTCGTTTGGGTGAGTACAGCAACCTCAGCAGCGAATAGCAGTGTTTCCCCTACCATTATATTAGGGGGGCGCCCCACCCTCCCAACGGCAACCCCCGACCCCCACCTGGAAGGTCAAGTAAAAAAAAAAAAAAAAAATATTTTTTTATATATATATATATAGCGCCCGATCACAAAATAAGTAATTTAAGGTTACCTTTTCTATAAAACAGGTCTATAGCTTGCTCTTTTATTAAAAAAACTAAATGGTCTCATGTTATTTATCTTATTTACACGACGGCATGTCATTTCTGTCTCTACATGGTCGTCCCCGTCCCCCCGTCCCCCCCCAAAAGCTGTAAACCTAGGGAAAACACTGGAATAGACAGCATATAGCAGCATTGTTATGTTACACACAGAGGCATAAATGTACCAGTGGCGGTGAGCATAATGGTAAAGTAAGTAGGACTCCATCTGCTTAATGGTAGAGGCTGTAGTAGCAAGGGATCTGCTTGTGAAATAGTTTGGGTGCTTATGTAAAGTTATTATAGGAGCTAGGCTCTGATAACATTGTAGATTTATCTCCTGGGATTGACATGTGGTCGACCTATGGCCATGATTTAAGTACTACACGTGTGTGCACATTGGTGGGCACACAAACACACACTCAGTTTGGCATTGAGGTCAATATACACGCTGGCATCTGCTATACAATCCTATCCTACTATATTTGTTTATTTGATGAACCTCCCCTGTCACCAACACACAAACACACACACAACCTTTGTTGTCCCACAGCGAGTGTGTGTTGATGGCATAGTTGTCTCGTTGAGGCTATAGGGGCCTCTGTTTTCGCCAGACCTTTGACCTTGGGGTGTGAAGTAGTGGTGATTGTACGGAAATCTGCTTTTCAGCTCCGCTTGGCCTTAATGTGCTCACTGGGCTAGCACAATGGGTTAGCCACAGCACAGATTATCTCCAGTGCAACTGGAGCTAGCCCCCCCCTCCCCCGTCTCCAACCATCCTGCCCGGCTCCACCTCAAACCCCAACACAGACCCCTGTGTCAGGCACACCCCTGCCCGCTTTTCCAACTTTTCGTTTTAACCTTTTAAGGAGTGAGTTATTTTTCCAAAACGGAAGCTAGCTAGTTTTGGTTAGCTTCCGTTACCTAGCAACCTAGCATAATACTCGTAGCAATGCTACTACCTGCTAGTGTTACTTGTTAGCCTCCTAATTGTAAATTTTGAAGCCATACTATAGCGTTTGTCATATCGTTTTTGTCTATCGGAAAATAGTCGGTTGGAATGTTCAGAATCACATATGTGTGACGGTACTCTGTGGGGCCCGCTTTCGAACGATCACATATGTGTGACGCTACTCCTGGTCCAGTCCTCTTATTCAAAGTGTTACGGACACGTTCAATGGTTGTCTGACCAATAGAAACCTGTCCTCCAAAAATGAGCAGTAGTCACATGATAAACTGCTGAGAGGATGAGTTATGTTTTCCTTTGTCGACAAAATCTTTGCAGTGCACCAAATTAAAGATTTGTAATGCACCAATTTGTCATTGGCATCTGAGGATTACCTAGTACAATCAACGTCTTTTAGATTGTAATACTTTAAGTGGATG
This sequence comes from Osmerus eperlanus, assembly GCF_963692335.1. Taxonomy (NCBI): domain Eukaryota; kingdom Metazoa; phylum Chordata; class Actinopteri; order Osmeriformes; family Osmeridae; genus Osmerus; species Osmerus eperlanus. The sequence goes on from NC_085023.1 coordinate 18,239,832, forward strand.
GGAGGCATTGTTAAGCCTCTGTGTGGGCGTGGGTGAGTGCGCGTCTGTCTGGATGAATAGGTGTGTGTGTGTGTGTGTCTGACCGACCGACAGACCCGGGCCAGCCGGGCTAGTCCAGGACCCAGCTTTGCGGTGGGTGGTGCTGCTAAACACTATGCAACCTTTTGACCACAGGGTGTGAGCTTAACGGCCAAATTGAAAAGGACGAAGCTCCCTGTTGGCCAAACAGCCCTCCTGGTTCCAACAACAGAGCCATTCAGCCCGCGGCAGCACCAGGACGGGGGGGACGGGGGGTAAAGAGGGGAGAATGAGACGGCAACCGCATGTAGCTTCAGCTTCATCAACTGAGGACAGCCCAGAGATGCCCAACACAGTATAAACTAATGTATAGCACTGCTACAGCCCTGATGTGTTGGCACAGTGGCCTCTGATGTATGGGATTAAACATGGACTAGGTTTCCAAAGAATGACAGCTGGGGGATGGATACTGTATTTCCTTTGTTTCTGTGTTTTTTCCTCCAGCAAACCGCGGGACGTTATACTAACCTTTTATTTGATATTCTCAAAATTCCTTTAATTAGGTGGTCACCTAGACTTCTCCAAACCTGGTGACACCTTTTCCTGACGCAGTATTTGTTTGACCAATATGACATGTTTATAGGATCTCTTTGTTTTGAGTTCCAACACTATTCGTACATAATGCTTCAAGATGAATGAGATCATGGAGTGTGTCGGAGCCTGGAGCCAGTTTCTCTGACATCTGTCTTTTCCAGATGATAATGGATCTTGCTGTGTTGTGTATGGCACAGGCCTGCAGGACCACAAATCTGAAATGTCCCTAATTAGCAGTTTGAGTAGCATCTGTTTGTTTGTGTACATGTCTGTAGGTGTTGACTCCTATGCCCTGTGTGTGTGTGTGTGTGTGTGTGTGTGTGTGTGTGTGTGTGTGTGTGTGTGTGTGTGAGTGTGTGTGTGTGTGTGTGTAGATTCGAGCGTTTGGAGGTAGTGGCAGTGTTTGCCTCGACCGTGCTGGTGCAGCTGGGAGCTCTGTTCATCCTAAAGGAGAGGTAGGTACTGTTTTCCGCTGGAAACACAATCGCACACACACACACACACACACACACGCACACACACACACACACACACGTGTGTTGATCTCCAGTGCCTACCTCTGCTCCCATGTTGGCTCAAGGCACATCGAGCAGGGTTGATTTAACGGTCATTCTCAAAGAGGGGAGGGGGGGAGTGGTGACAACAGTGTCTCTCCAACTGGCCTGGCTGCCAACAAAGAACTAAGCCCCGTGGTGTGTGTGTGTGTGTGTGTGTGTGTGTGTGTGTGTGTGTGTGTGTGTGTGTAGTGTTTCTGTGGGCAGCTTGCACACGGTACCGTTTGTCCAATGTATGCTGTGTACAGTCACCGAGCTCAGTGTGTGTGTGTTTTCTCCCTGTGGTCTTCAACAAAAGCTAAAACGAGAAAGAAAGGGGAGGAGATGAGCTAAGAAAAAGGAGAATCTTAAAGGAGAGGGATTACGGTGAAATGCCGTCGGTATATATTTAATCGTAGCCTATGCTGCATGTTGGGTGTTCTACCCTGCAGTGTGTGTGTGTGTCCACCTTTTTCCTGAAGCGGTTTGTCCAAAGGTTAGTGCTCTTGACTGTAAGCTCAATCAGCTAATCGAGTTCTAAGTTATAAGCATGTTTTCACACACACATCACCGTCCTGCCAACCAGTCCTGTGCAGCACCCAAAGCCCTGGCCAGCACGTGACTGTTTAAGCAGGGCTAGGCCACTAAGGAGCTAATGAGGGAAGGGAAGAATAGGCTTAGTGGTCTATGAGCTAATGAGCCCTGCATGTTTGCATGTGTTGTTACTGTACATGCAGGTCATCTCCCCCCAACACACTCTTTCTTTCAAACTCATCATCAGTGGGCTAGAATGCGCTGGAAAGGGTTAGGCTGACGGCACTGCGCGTTGTCATACGTCTCGTCCTCGAGACTCGTTCTGCAAAACCTCGCTTCCTGCAGCCCGGGGAGAGGAGAGATGTTGGCGCGGCATTGTCACACATACATCCTTCAGCTTGTTCATCTCGTAAATGAGATGTTTCACCTCGTTGGTTTGCGATATTTGTCAAATGTATCCCAACCTCGGTCCTCACAAGGGGCGGCCGTGCTCTCGGTTTTCCCCCAACACTCACTTCTTGTTGGCTTTGTGTGTTGTGTTTGTTTTATCAACAACGTTTCCTCTTGTTTTCGTGGGGTCCCAGTGTGGAGCGCTTTGTGGAGCAGCCGGAGGTGCACACGTAAGTATTCCCCTATCCCGTCTGCCTCCCTAAACACACACACACACCTCCAAGCTCAAGGGACGAACCACACAGCAGCCCAAACATCTGGGTTTGTTTTGGGGCCAGACAGACATAGACAGACACACACAGACCAACTCCATTGTCTACCCCCCATCCCTCTAAACTCCACCTAACTGGATTGTCAGCTAATCACGCCCCCCCCCCCCCCACACACACACACACACACTTTACTCTCAATCATAAAACACAGATTAGTCCATTTTTTTATACCAAAACATTACTGGCCTAAACCTGTGAACTGTGACAAGATTACACCGTGAACCCTGCCAGGACATCACAATTGAATGTTTAGGATGTAGACAGTCCATGCGCAGATTATCTTCCGCTCTGCGGAAGATAATCGGCAGGTGTCTGAGATGCAACAAGATCCCAGGTACTACAACACATCTGGACCTAGGCTGAGAACATCCACTCACACCCAATCACTGGATGAGCGCTCCCTGGGCTTTAGAAACCTCCACTGATTGTTTAGACGGGTATTAATATCATTTCGTAAAAAAACAATTGATGGATTTTCTGGAAGTTTGGATTTGGTTGTTGACGTGTTGTGAAGCTGCCAGTGTTTTTGTACAGAAGCCCTTTTTTAGTAAGAGAAAAAACATTTCACACCGAAAGAATTTGCAAATGGTCATTTCTTAAAGATGTTATACAGGAATGGTGTATGTAGTATGGGCATGCGTGTTACACGTGTGTGCAGTATTTGCTTTAACCATCTCTCTCTCTCTGTCTAGTGGCCGACTGTTGGTGGGCACTTTTGTGGCTCTCTTCTTCAACCTGCTGACTCTGCTGTCTGTCAGGAACAAGCCCTTTGTCTACGTCTCTGAAGGTACTACAGTCTCACAACGACTGGGTCCGCAGCACAATGTGTTCCTTGAGTCAAATATAGACTCAAGGCTAATGCACAGCGGTCTGGGTTCGAATCTGGCTCAGGCCATTTCCTGTATGTCTTCCGCCTTCTTTCTCCCTGCATTCCTGTCTCTCCAACTGTCCTACCAAGAATTAAAGCAGAAAACATATATATACAGTACCAGTCAAAACTTTGGACGCATGGGAAAATGTGTCCAAACTTTTGACTTGTACTGTGTGTGTGTATATATATATATATATATAAAAAAAGACTGCCACAGCGCAATGTCTTTCATGAACAACAGGCGGCCGTTTTTCCTAATGGTGTACGTTATGTTGATAAAATGCGTGGACACACTGCTAGAAAGTTCCAGTAGGCTGTGTGTGCTGCAGAAAGGGATCCTGTGGCTCTAAAACCTAACTGACACAGTTCTGCTCTCGGGATGGGGGCAATCCAGAGCCCAGACTCATTAAGTCACTAAACCTCCTGCTGCCTCTAATGAAAGACGACACACACACACACAGACCTTAGAGCAAGTGTGAACGAACTCCCTGCAGGCTGCCCCAAGTCTTTAGTCTCCTTGTTGAGCAACTGAAAGTAATGATCAGATGTGTCACGAGGGAAAATTCTTGATCTCATATATTACGATCCATTTCTGGTCCGTCTTTGTATAGCTGGCGAGCAGAGCAGGAGGAACCGGCGCAGGGAGAGATTAGCCGTCCTCTAAGAGCTCGTCTCAGGCGTTTTCTGTTTGTTTGTGTTGGCCGTTTGTGTGTTTTATTTTTACAGCACGTTAACCATGTTTTCAGCACCCTAAGGGCATGTTTGTAGAATTTCTCCCAATGTGTCCCTACTGGGATGCAGCCACCACTGCCCTTCGCATTAAACCCTGCGGTCTTATTGGATAGCCTGCCCGACCTCTGACCTTTTGACAAAGAGATTCCCCTGCGCTTTACTGTCTGATGTCATTAAGGACTTAGTTGAGTTCAACGTAAGATTAGGAATTCTCTGCTTCTGTTCTTTCCACCCTGGCCCTCAGAGGGGCTTAGTCTGCCAAAGGAGGCCTGGTCTCCTCAAGAAGGGATCATTGACTTACCCTGTCTGTCTGTACGTCTCAACAATCTGTGACAGACAGAGGGGGGCTCTGATTGGCTCGGGCAGCACCCTGGAGCTCTGTCACTTCCTTCCTGTGTGGGTGTGCCCGGGGATGGGAAGATCCCCCGCCGGCCATCATCTCTTATTTCCTCGAACTTGGATGAGTTGACATCCTTTAACATTTGAGCACTAGACTGTACTAGGTAAGCCAGTCCCCCCCCCCCCCCCCCACACACACACACACACACACACACACACAGACACACACACACACGTGAGCAGTCAGTGCATAAGGTCCAAATAGACTTTTGCAACCCAAGTTTCAGATGGTACAGTTGCCCCCAGAGATGAGCCAGACAGGGAGATCATGAATAAGGCCCTCTGCTCTAATGTCCTCAAACAGTCTCTCCTCACTCCCAAAACCCCATCCTCTCTGTCTGAGGGGCACCCACAAGGAGGAAGGAGGACAAAGAGAGGTTGACCTTGAGACTTTGAAAACAAATTGCTGCCTTATTAAGTCATTTGACTGGCGCATACTGTTCATGTCGATGTTCCTCCTTCCTCTCCTTACCTCCCCCTCTTCCTCCCTGGTCCCTCTGTCAACAGCGGCCAGCAGCAGTTGGCTCCAGGAGCATGTTGCTGACCTGAGTCGAAGGTAAGATTCTGTTTCACTGAGTCATCCAGCTGTATCGATCCTCTGCCCTCAGCCCCTGAGGTGGACACCGTGCCTGTGTGTGTGTGTGTGTGTGTGCGCGTGTGTGTGTGTGCCTGTGCGTGCGTGTGCCTATGCCTGTTAGGAGTGGCCCTCGTCGCAACCAAAGGGATGGGGGAATTGATTTGGGATTCTCAGAACGAGCGTAAATGAATATGGGAAAACATGGCTGTTTTCGATTCCCAGAGAGTCCAGTGCCCCTCCCCCCCTCGGGCCGACCCTGGGTTTGGTGGTCAGAGGTTAAAGCTCATCCTCTTTCTGTTATCTCGTCTCACATGAACCCTTATGCTGTCTCCAGCATAAGGGTTCTGTATTGCCCTCGCCCTCAGGTTAAGACCATCTAATGGGTCTTTGGTGGATAAAGGACCAGGTTGGCGGTCAGGCACACCCTGCCCCTTGACCCCCTTTCCCCAGGAAACCCTAAGTGGGCTTGTGTGATTAATCCCTATGTAGGCGCATGCATACTCACACACCTCGCCTCTCTAATACATCTTCAGAATGATGAATAGGCTAACTGGTATGGTGTGAATAATAGATGTTTGAGGGGTTTAGTTTCAGCCAGAAGCGCTGAGATCATCTTCCAGCTTCTACTTCATCCCCTGCAGGTCTAGACCCTGGTAACTCCGAAAGAGGAACCTGACAAAGGAAGATAGGCCTCTATCCCAGAGTCATTTTACTTAGCCGCCAGCAGACAAGTGTAGTGTCACGTGTGCTGGTTGTGATCCTTACCCTTATGCAGCATTGTGATCAACATCGTAAACGACAATCATAAGTAAAATGTCATTGTAAGTATTTAAAATGTGAATGTGAGGGATATTTCGTATTGCCTTGTGTGTGCAGGTTATCCAAGGCTATGACACTTGAAATTCTGTGAGGGAACGAAGCCGTGATTGGTCAGGAGCCACAGTGAACACAATGTCCTAGGTCTCTTCCTGCTCTCTCTCTCTGCTCCCTCGTTCTAATTATATCATAGTGCCGTCCTCTCAGTACATCTATGTCCTCACCTGGGTTTGTGTTTCTTCTGGCCCACACTGCTGTTGGGGAAACTCGGCCAGGCTGCTTGCAGACAGCCATTGGGTCAAATGTTTATTTGTTTCTCCGTAATCCTGCATATTCTGTCCCCAACAGTCTGGGATTAAACACTAGCTGGATTGATGCACGCACGCACACACAGACACACAAACACCGTTTAAACTACGCAAATACACATTTTCTCTGTCTGCCTCTCTCTACATATTACACACACACACGCTCACTAAATCACACCATTGTGTCCGTCCTCAAATTATATCAATGCACCAGAGAGATTATGAGATTATCGGGATTTGAAATCCTGTTTCCCCTCCCCCCCCCTCCCTCCAACTCCAAATGTCTCTCTGCTAGTCCTGAATGAAAGAGTGATGAGAGAGCTCCTGCTTGTTTGGGTTGATAGTGTCGTTTCTTCTATTATATACAGAATGTCTGCTGTTTACCCTACTCTCCCTGTTAAACCTATATGCTCTAGGTCTAGGATATATG
>NC_085023.1:18251365-18317758 GCF_963692335.1 Osmerus eperlanus
CATGACCTGTTATTCTAACGTTGTTTTGCTCACCAGCTGTGGGCTTTGGAAAACATCAATGTTATTAAAAGAAGGCGACTGCATTTGAAGTTTTTTAAGGGAGTCTATTTATAGGCTACCATTATTTGCTGTATGTGCACTTTGATGGCATTTATAAACCCTAGCTTTGTTTAATTAGCCCCAAGCGTATTAGTCCAATAACGATAAGTTTTTACTGTCAAATCATCAACACAAAAAATGATTCGTCATTTATTAAATAACGTAGCCCTAGCCTGTACCAATGGTCCATTCTAACCGTGTTAATGGTTACGTGGTAGGCTACAGCTTTTATATGTTTTTTTTTTATATTTTTATCCTTTTGTGCCTGATGATCGACAGACGTCCAATTATCTGGTTTCAATCTCAAGTTAGGCGTACTGCAATATTGTGCGCTGTCTAGGTCCATTTGAACATTCACACCATTTCCTACCACTACTGTAGGCTACATGTGGTTCAGGATAGGCATTAGACCTAGAAACACGTTGGTTTGTACACCCCGGTTAAAAGAAAATATCACAATTGCGCCTCAAATTACACTGCAAATGGCCATAGCTGGTGTGTTTTATGTTAATTCATTTATCCTTTAGCCTATTTAAAGAGGACACCATTTTTTTGAGGTATAGAAGCAACCCGTTTTTCTTCTGACACCCAGCAATTGATTTGGACGTTGGTTTTGGCAGTAACTTTGTAACCATAGTGACCAGGATGTCCTTACAGCATGTTTGTGTTGCCGAAGTACGAAGACACTCGCCCTGGTGAGAAGTATGGCCTATTTAACCATTTCTGCTTGTCACATTTAGCCGTTAACGTTTATACGTAGGCTAATTTATTGTCGGCTTTTATCATCGTAATTTAGCCTTTAATTGGTTTACCATTACAACAGCCTACATCAAATAGACCTACCCGCCTAGTTGAGCGATTTTAATTCACATTTGTTCTCGGCGAACTATTTTCTGATTGCGTTAAAGGTTATTTTAAGTTTATTTTGTAAAAATTCAAATGAAAAGTTCTGTGTAAAGCATATTTGTTTATACAATGGTTCAGATATCTTCAGGGTTTTGGGGAATAGTGATGGGTGTGGAGAGAATGTGATTTCTTTCCTTTTGTTGGATCAAGTTAAGCTTGCAACCACATTGGCTAAATAATGTGCCAGAATTTACTGTTCCGATTTCGGGTACCCAAATGCTAATTTGTCTAAACCCATTATTCGTTTAGGACTAGACGATGCACTATGGGAATTAATTTGAACGTAATAAGAAATTGTCCTTCTAGATTATTATGGATCTTTTTATTTAATTTGTTTTACACAGGACACCTTTTAATCAAGGGAACAGACTGAATTTCTTTTACATAATGTAACTTTTCTTTCGAAGAAATAATTACTTATAATTAGCTTATCCCTAAATTTAGCCTGTGGTTATTTTGGCAGAGACCAATGTTTGTGTGTGACTTAAAATAATTCGTTTATCTAACAATAAGTCAACGTTAATATAATTCATAGCTGAAACATGGCTTGAACGATGGACATTTGCAAGTATTTTTCTCTCATAAAATGCCTCTAATTATATATGATCAGTGTCTATTTTTGTTTTGACTAGATCTGTCAGCCTACTCAATTCAGATTTTAGGGTGACCTAAATTAATAACCAATATCTATTGTTTATTTTTTAAACCAAGTATTGTTGAAACAAGGCTTCCGTTCATGTGTCCATAGCAGAGGAGCAATAACAAGTGGTGAAAGAGGCTCTTGGTAGGGTGTTAAAAGGGGCACAGCTGGTAATAAAACTGGTGCTAACCCTCCGCGCACCCTTTACCCTCAGAGATCCAATGAAAACCTGTCACATCGCATGAAGGAAAACGGAGCCCTAAAAAACATTCCAGGGGAGTTGGGCAATTTTTTCCACTTATTCACCCAAATGTGGTTGGACGTTGCAGAAATGCACATCCACAAAACATTCTTAAATGTTTCATCTTCATGCCAGAATACTCCATAAATTGTTATTTAATTATGTGACCTGTTGCCTGTCCGTCGCTTTTGCATGGCCTATAGTGTATATGTCAGCTGACTTTTATGTCTAATCGTCTGGGAAAGTTCCTGCCGTGGAAGTACAGCTTAACAATGGGCTTAAGGAACCTTCAAGTTCCTTGGGAAGTGGTTCTGGCCAGTACAAGAAACATGAAACGTGGCTTAATAGTAGACTTGTCCATGGTGCGAGCACACACTGTCACTGCTAAGGTGGTTCTTAGGACATCACCTGTTCTTAGTAGCTAAGCCCACATTGTATGCTCTCATGGCTCTCAATGGACCTGCTGTTTACCCCGGGACCTGTAGGTATTACAACATGGAAGAGGAGGGGTGTGTGGGAGGTTGGTTAAAAACCGTTCTGGAAGACTGATCACCAGTGTGTGGGCCTGACAGTGAAACACATGAAATAGTATCTGTTCTCTTCTGTTCACTAGTTTTTCTGCTTCAGCAGACAGTTGAAAGACTGAAAAGGGATTTCCTGACCTACAAAATAATAAGTATCCATCCTTGTTCCCTCACCTCAGATTTCTGAAGGTTGTAGCAGTCTAGAATGGAGCCCAGCCATGGTTCTGGAATGTGACAGGAGGGAAGTGTCTCTGTAAGTTGTCGATGGAGCCTAAAGACTCAGCTTTCTGCCAGGGGAACATCCTCTCACCCTGAACCAGCGCAGGGCACTAAAAGCCCACATCTATAACCGAGACCCTGAGTCAAGCCCCCAGTTCACTGGCTCCACTATAATCTCAACCCCCATCCCTAAACCAAGCCTCCCTTTACCCCAGTCCCCCTCTCCCTGCCATTCACCAGCCTCGGCCGTAGCCTCTACTTGAGCAGCTCTCTCCCCTGTGCCACTCTTATCCCTATGTTCTCTATTCAGCTCCCCAGTCGCTGAGATGCTGAACATACTCTCTTTTTCAATCCGTGCTTTGTTTCTCTCCCAGACAATGCAAGCTGCCCTCCTCCCCATGGTGAGCCAGAGACAGAGTGTCTGTTCCCCTTTTGCCTCTAATGACCTTTGGGATGTGCTCAGGTCAGGGTGCCTGCCGCCATGCAGCTGCCCACTGGAGCAGAACCCTGGCTGTCTGGAATGCCGGTGTTCCATCCCTAAGTTTGTACAACCCCACATCCATTAACTTAGTCACAGAGGAGCCACGGTTCCCCACCATCTTAACCTCAAAATAGCTCCCTTCTACTGTACTCCACTGCATCCTCCCTGGTGAACTTATATTTATAGTGCTGCATTTGTTTTTGAACATTTAAGAACTTTTCTGCCAGGAGAAAATCCAAAGCAATTTTATATATCTCAAAGTATAGATCCAAAACATATCTCCATAGGAATCTTAAAAGCGAAAAAAATGTATCCTTCTTATGTAATGGTACGCCAGCAGCTTGATGGTACAGTACATTGATCATCTCTGGGGGTTCTAGAACGTCAGGCGGTTGTAATGCTCATCTGTAAGGTTACGTGGTCATATGAGGCTAGCGGAGCGCAGCTATTTCCCATGTCTACTTCCCTCCGAGTTGTAGAAATTGCATCACAGGGATTAGCCCAGTTGGCAAGCTAAAAATATAAGTGTACTCTGCATACGAACATTTAGATCAGTGTGTCTGTTGCGGGAGAGATTAGCTTAGGTACAACCTGACACTTTACTTAACTCAGATTACGATTCAATGAAAAAGAGAAAATGTTCATCTGCTCTGTCATTGATGAGCTGGTTGGGTAAAGGCAAAGTTTGATCTTGACACCATGTGACATACTTGTAGTAATAGCTCATCTGAGTTGAAATCCATGGTGGCTCTGCTTAGCACATAATGTGCTGTAGGAAACATGAAACCTTAACCATAGGGGGGAGGAAAGAAACAAGGAAACGGGTTTTAAGTATTGAAGCTGGGCCTCAACATTGCCTCCTTGTGTCCTGTGTTTTTCTGCTCGGTTGACCATGCAACACTGATGCTAAGCGTCACATTGGAGCCACCAGGTCAAACTCTGGGACGTCAGAGGACCCAAGTCATCTCTGGCTTCCTGCCAAACAGCTTCATCACCATGCTGAGGCTGTGGATGTGCCCCCTTTCATCAAGCAGCCACCCACCCACTCCAGATCTTGTCCTCTCGGATGGAGACCCTCCCAATTACAATCTAGCGTTGTGCAAAGCCGCTTCCGTAGTCTATAGTGGGGAATCTCTGATGATGACATGAAAACCTAAAGCTTCCCCACAGGGGTTCACTTGTTCTAGACTAGCACTGGGGAAAGGATGGGGCTCTACCCAAGACCTGGTGCAGGCCTGATCATGGAAAGGAATCAAATGGAGAGCCTCACCTGTTTGGCTAAGATCGTGCCATGATGACTGGTATGTAATGCAGATATATGTATCTCATGGATTGTTCTCTTCACTGCATGCCATGCATGGCTATGAATGTTGTCATCTTTCAGGTCTTGTCAGTTTAATGCTCTGAAGGGCCCCTTAGTCCTCCTGTTGGTAGATAACAGACTGCTTCCACAGAATGGCTGTCAGAGGTGCGGCTGTGCACATATCTTTAGGGATTAGTCAGTAAATCTGTAAGTGCAAACACTGTAGATATAAGACTTAAATCATATCCCCTAAATAACAACCAGGGGAATGCCTCCCTGTTTGCTGTGCTGTCAGGTAACACCTTAGTTGGGATTTAAAAGTGTGTTGGGAAACGTGTGTGTGTGTGTGCGTGCGTGTGCGTAAGCCACTCTAGGTGACGATTACTAGGACACGGGATGGATTAACCTCTTGAGCAAGGGGACCCTAAGAGTGTGAAGGTGTGATGTGCATCTCTGCCACAAAGCTCCACTCAGCCTTTCCAAACCCATGTTGTCCCTGTTCTCAACTGACACTCACAGAAACGGACTGAGTTTAAGACTTCTGTTAGACATTGTATTTCACGCTGGTTAAGTGTTCCTACAAGATATGAGCCTTTAGGAATGTCTGCTTAACAGACCTACACCCGCTCTATGAGGATAAACATGTCTGCTAGACTCAGACGGAGGTGGTTTGCTTGGGTGGGTGTCAGAGCACAATAGCAACACCACTGTCTAACATTTCTCTTCTACTTATCTTATTACTGTTATAAGTCTCATTGATTTGTGTTACTACAGGAGCTTATAAGCGCAAACTGTTGTAAAGCTTTGCAACCATATTACAACCTCTCCCAAAAGTGATCACCTGCCCTTATAAGCCTTTCTGATAGGCTGGCATAATCCAATCCCACGAGTAGCCAATAGGTGACCTTCTTATAGATGGAATTATTCATGGCTGAGTTGCCTCACAGCACCTACTGTGAGCTGCCTCATGATCCTGGGATGAGGGATGGGATGAGGATGATGCCTTGTTCTACCTTGCAGTCCCCTATGCCTCCTCTAGTGGTGCCCTTCTCCCTTTTATGGCCAAATGAGTAGCTCTACCTCTTCCTGGGCATGTAGGTTCTGTAGGTTTGGCGTTTGCTTGGAATACTGTGACCGCTGAGTGAAAATGTAATTTGAGTGAAAATGGAGGACTGTACACAACTGACAATGCAAGTTACATCTTTTTAGGAATAATATTTAGCAGGACACTTGTTTGTTCCATTATTGTCCTGAGCTTCGTTTCTACGTGATTAAAGGATGTGTGTTGTGTTGGTCTGATGAGAAACATGCACTGAGGATTGTCCCGCCCTGCCTCACTGTGTCCACGAGATGATTGAGACGTAGTCTTAGCAGACCTGAATGCACTCCATTGTACTGATAACAACAGGATCCGATCATCCAAATCATGTCTGTGTTCATTACATCTTGCATGGAACTGTCCCACTTTCACACAATTCTGTTATCTTCCAAATATATGTTGAGAATCGTGTAATCGATGCCCCGAATTGATGTCATGTTCCCTTTTACATTGTTCCAGTTGCTTGTGTTTCATGATGTCAATAGGGCAGATGAAATCCTGCTTTTTGGTTTTGTCATTGGGATTATAGCCTTAGTACATTGTAAGTGTTGTGTGTGTACAGTACAGTGTTAGTATGTGCATGGCCATGTGTCTGCTGTTCATTGGACAGAACTGAATCCAGAAATGTGCTACATTACAAAACAATCAAATTTGATCTGTAAACTGAGCAAATGAGAGATAATGCATGCTGACGAAAAGTGAAAAGATCTAAACTACTAATACATGTTAGTGGATTGGAGGCATTTAAACTAAACCATAGGATTTCCTGCAGTGACCAATTATCTTTTTGGTAGCCAGATGAGTGGCATAAAACACATTACATGTTATTATCAACAATGTTTTATGGTGACAGAATTTTTAAAAACATTTTTACAAGGAAGGTGTCCATTTCTCCTCCAGTTGTCGTTGGAGTTTGTGCCGTTAGTTAACATGTTTTACACATTCTTGTATACGCCCTCCTCCTCTCTCCCTCTTGAAAAATGCACTGTCACCCTCGCACAGTATGTCACAACAAGCAGCGTTATGCTCATTAGGCATCAGACCGTTAAGTGATAGACACAGGGGGCTTCTGGAGCTTTTGTCACGGCCTGGTGGGATTTAGTTACTTGGCCGTTGGCGGTAGCCAAGCCTGATCATTAATGTGCTACCACGCTGGCAGAACAGGAGGGTGGCAGTGCCAGCCTGCTTGGTGCAGGTGATGAGACACAGTGGTAGCGCCAAGAGTTATGTGTATTTGTGACAACATTAAACCAACCACAATATGTCTGTTGAATTCTGCTCTACCGAATGACCACCATCTCAGAAATCCAACACGACATTGCAATCGATGAGCCTCAGCTAAGGTAGCAGGTACAGCAAATATAAAAACTCTAATAATCTATACTCTATACTGATAATGCAGTATAGTCATGTATGCATACTGTGGATGTTTTTAAAGGTATCCCATTGTAACACACTGTGTGTGTGTGTCATAGTCACCCAGTGTGCAAATGTTAACTTGTAACCTTTGGTCTGATGTTTATTACAGGAAATTGGCCAAAAGATTTTGGTGCGCCAGAATTTGGTTGTACATACCTCTATAGATATGTTTTATCTATGAAAAGTCTACCTTTAAGCATTGGCAGTTTTTCCTAGTCCTCAAAGGTCTATTTCACAACTGGCAAATGATCTGCTGCTTCCAAACTGTGATGCGGGTTTGACTGATCGCACACAGTACAGGCCACTGATTAGGATATGAAGTTGCCTCTGTTTAGGTTCTGTGTTCCCCTACATTGATTGAGGTATTTCTATCCTCTGATTGTCATAGGTTGCAGATGTCCCCGTATACTGAAGTCTGATGAGGTCTTATCCTTGTATTCCTAAGATATTTTTGATGTTTTTGATAGACAGTTAGAGAGAAAAAGGAAAGCAGAGAGAGAAAGAAGGGAGTACTCACACTATCCGGTGAACCACAAGCCCCAGGTCATCTGATTTCATGGTAATTGTGCAATTTGAAGGTTGTGTTTCTCTCAAGGGATTATATATCACTTCAGTCTAAAAAGACCATACATGAACCAGAAAAATGTTTTGGATTGCATTGTCAAGATATCTTAAGATATATTTAGAGACCCACTTTAAGACATTGGACAGGACATCATTCATTTCTAATGGGAATCATACCTATGTATTTGTATGGATACACCAGCATTGCAGAGATCAATCTCCATGCTTGCAGGGTTTGCGTCAGAGCAAACGTACACAGAGTTAATTGTTTTTCTTACTTCCACAGATAAGCCTTGTGTGATATGCTGTGAGATTGAACCTTAGGGTCAACTGATCATATAATGTATGTGTTAGAGGTAGTGAAGGAGAAGTAAGAAGCATAGGCAAGCTGCCCCCATGAAAACTGCATGTGGATTATAGATACTGGAACCTCTGGGTTTACTGGCGAGCATTGTGTTTTTTGGCCACAGAGGGTTGTAAAAGAGTGTCTCTGGTCATAATATTGTGTCCCTAAAAAAAACTTGCAGTGTCAGTGTCCTCACTTTGCATTAATGTCATTTTTTCCACTTAAATCTGCTTTGTTCTATTATTATAGTATGTTTCATGATGCATTTAAATCACCTTAAATAATTACTGAGTTAAAACCAACCTAAACAGCCTAGGTATAGGTATAGTGTGTAGTTGAGTATATGAGTTTGTTTCAAAGTGTGTTTGAATTGAGAAAAGTTGATCGTTTTTTAAATATTATTATTATTATTACGTTTGGCAATTTATCCAACATGACACAAATAATCATAAAAGTTGATTGTTTTAATAGGTCAGTTGACAATGGTAGCAAGGATGTTTAAGAAAGATAAAGCAACTAAGATGGGTTTTAGATTTTTTGTCTCTTTGAATTTTGACCTCATAGCTTGTTGAGCATTGCTGATTTGGGGAAACAGATTGATTGGTAAAAAGCCAATTGATGTTGGTAAAAAGGTTTTTCTTTGTAAAAGATCTACTGTTCTGGTTGGGTTACTTTTTTGTATGGTTATGATTGTTAAACTGAATATGTATCACGCTGATTATCATCATTGCAGGCAAATGGGAAAACCGGACAAACCAGCAATGTTACATTGATCTCAGGATCTTCCACAGTTCCAAACAAAACAACTGAAGATCCTGATAGTCTTAAACAATCTCTCTCTAACAGACCATCAACCAACTGTTAAATGTGAGGTCACTTTTATGGAAATCTCTTTGAATGCATGGGGTAGTTTGAGGCAGAGAGGGTAATGTCCCCATTCAAATCAAAAGAAAGAAAAAAAATGTGCAAACCAATCACAGGCCTCCGGCTGTTTATGTGTATAATACTGATGTGATGGTCTGTGGCTAGTTTTGTTTTTATAAATTTGAAGTTTCTATTGAAAACATGCATGGTTTCGACCCAGGCACTGGTCGACCTTTTTATGAGCATTGGGTTTGTCCTGGAAGAGTCTAAAAGCACGGGGCATCTAATCGGATCCTGTAAGATTGCAAAGCTGTTTCGTCTGAGGTTCCATCACTAACTTTAAGGCGGCTTTGCTACATGTCAAAACATGTGCAAGTTGTACGAATATACATTTTAAAGTGGTGTTTACGCCAAACAAATGTGTCTGTAGTCATAAATCATCTGTAACGCTTTACAGTGCAATCATTCTCCAGTTGAGGTATAAACAAACATTTCAAGAGTTTACATCATTCCCCTCATTCACTGCTAATTTGATTTGTTTTGTCTGATCCTCCTCTTAAGGTGTATTTTTATAAATGATAAATAAATATCTGCCACTAGTTAAACTAACCATAATGTGAATACTTTTCAGCCTATTCAGAACATTTTAGACCTTGAAAAAGCTGCATGTCACTGACGGCTCCTTTACTTGCAACCACAGTAAATGTAAAAGCCGTATGGATAAAAGCCATATGGAAGCGACTATTTACTTACAAAGGTATATTCAAACTTGTCTGATCTTGGTTTAAGATGCAACTAAAGGCCAGTTCAATCGACCTATATACTAAGAAGGGCAAATGGAAGTTCCGCTTTTTTAAACCAACAGTTATTCACTGATGAATTTTAGATGGGCTACCGTGAATGGTGGTTCCCTAAGTGCTGATGAATAGCATCCTGGATATACACTGACACCCACAGCTCTTGCAAGGCAGCAGGATTATTGTTGTAGCCCGGGGTTGTTTGCTTGACCTGCTCGCCTACCCCATTGTTGGAGGTGAAGGTAGCCCACACTGCACACCCGCCCCTGTCGTTACCACAATTAGAACACTAGTCGTCAAGCACACCAGGGATCTTATCTGGGAGTTTTGTCTATTTCTTGCTCCCCCAGGATTGAGAGAGTGTGGGAGGGATGGACCCTGTGAAAGATATGCACCCTAGGAACATGTTTTGAGTGTCAGTGAGAATGTGTTTACAGGAAAGCATGTCAATGGGTTACGATTTGTACCTATGCAAAATGCTTGAGTATATCAGCTAAAGGAGTTTTGTAATTGCCAGTTCATCTGTCAGGGCCACAAGCTTTGTGAGATACAAAACTTGCATGTACAGTGGGTTGATTGGGGATGTTTAGAAAAGATATGTCTACTTGTTCAATTTATGCAAATACTCATCCTGTCTGAATAACTGTTTATGCAAATGACATCAAACATGTCACAGTAGCTTTACATTTCACAGTTATTCATTGTGTTTACCGCTTTAACCATCTATATCATCCAGTACCAGATTTGGTCCGAACCATGTCCTTCCCATAAGCCTGTATTGGCTTTCTGCTGCTGGTATGTGGACTATGGTATGTGGCCAGGGGCACTCTTTAGTGTTGGCACACTGGATTATCCCCCCAGAATTAAAGCGTCCTGTTATCTCCAAGCATTATCCCCTGGCAAGGCCCTAACATTAGTGACCTGTAAATCCTTGGATTGGCACAAGGTATCATTGGAGGTTAATGATTTGCTCAACAGAGTGTACTGTAAACAGTCAATTGAATAACTACGACAGCCTTAAACATTTTCATATTACATGGATAAAGCTCAACCAAAAAGAGCCAAGGGCTATGAGAAATACCAAACTGTTTTTCTAATCTTTCATTTTTTAGAATGAAAGATTTCTGATGCAGAGAAACATTAAAACACAGTTTTAGCTAGTGTTTCTCTAAATTCACAGCTTCAATGAAGTTATACATTTTGGTCGAAACGGCAGTAAGAAGATCCTGTAAATATGGTAGTCCTTTTATATTTTGTGAGGAAAACCATACTGAGTTATTACTTGAGTGAGCCATATTTACATCAAGATATGAGCTATTATTAAATTGTCCCGATGTGGATATGGCTTAATGGGGCAAGAAAATCTGAAATCTTTGATCTGTCTATTGAATGATTGATTTTTTCAGGAGAAAAAAATTCTTGGTCACAAGAATATAATGATACACTGTATACATTAAGATACAAGTTTATTTTAAAATGATTAATACAATGACAATGTCCCTAAAACAAAGTATTAACATAGCTGAACATTAATGGTCAAATGAAATGTGGAGAAAATATTTTGTGAGGTTGATGTAATTTAATGAACAAAAATCCAAGTTGAGAACTCTTCAAAAGTTTTTATTTAGGTGGTTAAAATGTGATGAGACGCATGATATTAATAGAAAATAAATTTACCATTAACTTCTACTGTTTTAACACATTTTACTTGATGCCTCAAATTTTGAGTCAACATTCGCTTTATTTAATTCTAAAGGGATCGTTTTTACTGTAACTAGGACATATATATTGGAAAAAATCATACACACTTGTTTTTTATTCACACCTCCATATTAACAATTGTATTTATGCCCTCTCATTTGAATTTGAATCAATTGCAGGACAGAACAACTAGGAATTTGGAGTATTTAGGAATTAGTGGGTGAAAAACACATGTAATACTTTGGTACCCAACCCTGCTAGGCTGCTTTGGTTTCTAGAGCAGTAAAGTCTGGAGCTCTTTGAACAGAGGCACTTCCCGGCCACTATCACAAGACTGTTTAACAGCAATCAAGGCTGTAGGAGCAAAGCTAACAGATCAAGTCGGCCTATTAAAAGGTTTCTATAAAATAATTTATAGTTGGTATCTAATTTTCTGTACCGTGGACCATATCAGTGGCAGTCCAAAGAAAATAGTTGGTTTACCACCATTTGCACAAGACACACACAAAACATTGTCAAGATTCTTTACATGCATGCTGGTAAATCTTTTCAACGTTTTTAATAATCATGTTTTCTTTCAGCATCAAACAGAAACGACTTATTGTCGATGACTTGGTTCAGATCTTTTATTGAGTCCATCTTATTTTCTGTTGGTATTCTTCTCTCAATCTTTACTGAAAAATGCATCAACCAAGGCCCCTAGTACAGTTGTATCAGAAGTATTCAACTGAAAACTCTATCTGAATTTAATAACAAACAGTTATTATACAAGGTATCAGAATCCACCCTGTCTGACAGCACCCACCCACCGCACCTAGAGTTTCAGACATTTTCATTGGGTTCCCGCTTCAAATACTAACTAGCCAACACAGATACAAACACTTCTTTATACGCTCAGCCATTTTACTTGTAAACTCCAATAGTAAAAGTTAATATCAGCACAACCACCCAACCATGCTTGGTAACTATTGTTTCAGTTTTGGTAGTTTTAAAACATAGAATACTTGTGTATTCCTATTTCATTTTGACTTCTCTTTTTATATTGTATGATTTTGTGTGTTATTGTTTTGTTAGTTTTTTTTACTGATGCACATCCAATTGCCCTCTGGGGACATATAAAGTTCTACTGCTGCTGCATTTTATACAGTGCCGTCAGTGCTTTGTATAATTTAATTTAAATGTTATGTTTTTCATTATGAAATTAACTAAAAAGTAGCATATTGTTACCTAGCCCCGTTAATAAAAAATAAAAAAATGCAATTGGTTCCCATAAAAGTGTAGCATGTATTTTATTATTACCAAATGAATGTGCAGTGAACTACCCATCATTCATAGAAAAAATTAGCTGTAACTGTGAACAATTGAATTCATGAAATAGAAAATACGCTTTTGCAGATCTAATAAAAAAGATTCCTGTTTGAATCATTACAAAGGATGTTTGTTGATCTGCTGGCCGTATTGTCTAATTACACTGGACATTTGTTGTCAATGTATGCAGGAAATATATAGTCTGTCTTAAAAATAAGTAGTTTTAAGTTAAAGTATTGCTGGTCTTATTAAAGAATTGCAATAATTGCAATAGTCATCACAATAGTAATATGGACAGGTAAGATGATGATAACTATGGTAGCAGTATCAACAATCATAATAAAAAAAATACAATTTGAATGATTCAAAAGTAATATACGGTGTGATATTTATTTTCTTTTAAAAATACAGTTATGTTAATTTATAGAAATCTCTGTAGAATGAGGCACAAGAACATACATTTATTTGTTTAGTTAAAGTTGCTAAATGTAATAATTAGGTAAGTGTAGACAACTTACAGCAATTGAGGCTGGACAGTTATCTGATGCCTGCTTCATTAACAGCAGCACTTTGAACGTTTCATAAAACGTTCAGCAAATACGCCGAGTTGCAAACAGAGCAAATATTTGATAAATGTGCACAAAAAAAGAGCTAAACAATCACTTTTAATGTGGTGTTAGTATCATTTTAACGGCAGAAGTGTATCAGCACTTTTTCTACTGGGCTCTCATCGCTGTTGTTCCTGAGGCGTCAGGGGTCACATGATGCCATGTGGTGGCTGGGTTTCAGCTGCCACTCACCCCTATGCTGAGACCCAGCACTCCTCAGGACATGGTCTTAGTGAGAACCCAAACTCCACCAACCCTCATCTATCCCCAGTAACCCGTCTTCTTACCAACGCCCCACCTCCATCCCTTCTTCCCATCCCCCACCTGTACTATCCTTCTGCCCTACCCTACCCTCCCCTCACCCTGCCTTCTTTCATCCCATAATGTCTGCTCGCTACTTAAATGATCTTATTACCACTCTATACATTTGAAATATTACAACTTTATTTAATGGTATCAAACCAACGATAAAATACATATTTGTTTCCTTAAAAATATGAAATGTTGTGGTCCCAATTTGGACTAAGCCATTGTCATGCAATCTGAATTCGACACAGAGACCTTCGTTTTGGGGGACTTTTTTGAAATTGTTTGTGATTCAATGGTAGAACATGTAATTCATTGATAAAAGCTAGACTTCATTGCTTCTTAGTATGGAGCAGAGCTTGGAAGCTGAAGATGGCGGACACTGAAAAGCTGCTGTAATGCACATCTCCAGAACATCTGGTGTTAATCACTGCGTAATAACTTCAAAGCAGATAGAAAAAGGCCAATCTCAAGCACGTGTACATGATAAACTTTGAAATTATTTAAAGAATCGGACATCTTGTGAGTCCACGGCCATTGCCTTTGTTGGTGCTGGGAAAACGTCAAAACTTAAACCAAGACATTTCGAATCAGGGGAGGGATTGAGATAGAAGGAGGTTGGGAAGGGGTGGAGCCAAAGGATTGTAGACATCCCTGAAAACCATTCAGATGGAGCTCTGAAAATAGAGCCTGTAGAAGATGGAGATAATTCTAATTAGAAGTGACTCTGCATGCCAGTGATCCATGCCGACTATTAGTGTTGTCACGAAACGCTGCGGATGCTACTGGGCATGCGCACTGGTCCTTTCTACCCTTGCATCACTGCCAGTTTGGGGAAGGTCATCTCGCCTGGGTGTACACGCTCCCACAGCAAACCCTACTTTGTAATTCTGCACGCAATTCTAACAGGGGGGCGGGGGAGATTTGTTTGTAGAGGTTTAGGCCCCTTCGATTTCTGTGTGTTTGTTTGAAAATAAGGCAGAAATGCCCCACAAAATCGAAACCCAATGTTGCTGGGTCATTGAAGTTGTTTGCACGGGAAGTTGTTTGTGCAGAGTGCGGGTTCAAAATGTTGTCTTTAGCCAAGGTGCATTGAGGTTTTTCTAATATGGCGGATCACCGTCCTCATTATGAAGACTTCTGACATCACACTTTTCTGAAAATGTTCTTGAAACATTATTGGTTGTATTTATTATGAGATTTTTGGGCAACAAAGTCGATGCCGCTCAAAGTAAAGGAATTGTTGGATTTATTTTCAAAACAATAACTTGATGACATTCAGATTTAGGCTGTATGTTTACTACTTCTTATTCTTAGAATACATTTTGAAAAAATCATCGGATTCCCCTTGCATTCCTGGCAAGTTCTGGTAATAACCTATTATTTTACATATGAAAAAAAACTGTGGTATATGTCTTAATTATTTTTATGTAAATCTACGGATTTATTAGCTTTAGCTATTAACTGTTCAGTAATTACAAAAATAAATTACGCTGATCCTTACTTTAATCTGTCACTTAATCAAATTAAGTATCTTTTTATGGAATTTGAAATGTTTTATATTTTGGTGTGCTGAAAGTTGAAGATGCAAAAACAGTATGATAGTTTGCAGAATTCTATAATAAAAGAAATATTAAAGGGTTTAATCAGTGTTTTACATTATTTTTTACCAGCACTATTTTCAGATTTATTATTGCGTTGTAATAAGAACTGTTTTGACCATATCAGTATTTTCTTGAGTAGATAAAAGTTACCTTAAGTGATGAAAATCTTGAATAAAGACCTAAACCATTACAATTTCTACTGATGGCTTGAATGATATTACAAACGATGTACAGTACTCATTGATATAGAGGTAAGATCATGTACAATTCTGAAAATAAAAATGCATGTTTTTAAATTGTTTTTTTGTCTGATAAAAATAACAAAAAACTCAAGAGATATCTACCTATAATAAATACTGATAGACAAATGATAAGCAAGTTTATTCCTGAAGAGGTGGTCAACCGTTTTGACAGTTTAACTAAATACTCTTTGATTTAGGGTTATGCTTGATGTAAAGTGTAAGCATTGCTTCAATGTTAAATCTGTATTTTAATAGTTCTGTAAATCATACAACTTTGTATCCGTGCAATGTTTTGAACACTGATCACAAATGAAAAACGATTTACTGTGACGACATTATGTAAGCAAAGTATTCGTCATAACGTTTACAACCAAATATGCTGGATAAGTTTTGGATAAGTTGGTAGATTTTTGAAAATGGACGTAAAACATATAGTAAAATTAAGATTGAATAAGACCCCTACCATTATGTGGCTCCAACTCTTTTCAGAACTGCAAACTTATGTCCAAAGTCAACTTCATGTGAAGTTCATGTGTGAATCTCAGACTTTTTGTATTGCACCATAGCCTCCCAACTGTGTTTCAATCACATCTGAGCTTTAACACAATAATAAACCACTGCAATGGGATCAAATCAGACTAGAATGTAAAAGATTCACGTAATTAGCATGAACAATTTGCCTGACACAATGTCGATACACTTACTACATTATTATTTTGTGAATAGTGTGGTAAATGGTGGTGGTATATAGGCGATAAAAAGCATCTAGAATGTGTGAGAGCTGGTGTGTAAGTACACGCTGATGTGTACGTTTGTCAAATGATTATCTCTGATTTGTAGTTTAGAATTCTCAGTTGTATTTTTTCTACGGTAGTCCGAATTATGACCATGATGACAAGTTGTTAGCACCCTTTAACCAACTGCGGGGTGTTTTTTTCTTCTTAATTCTGACATCCCAACACTTGTTTCGTTGTGGTGTAAAGATTGCACAGTAAGGATCATGAGACATTTAGTTACTTATCTAAGTAACTAATCTAATCTAAGTATTTTCCATCCCAAAAATAACGGTCACAAATGTCTGCATTGTTTTTGTTGTTACTCAATCAGACATTTCAGTGACACGCTTCAAATACAATGCATTTTGAAGGACAAAAGTGTTTGATTGTATTTGAAGCATGTTACAATGTTTTTTTCAACATTTTATTCACACAGAGTGGTTTGGTGTAGTTTCTGCCATTTAAAATGATAAACTTGTCTCTTGTTTTCTTAAATATGTGTTAAAATATATTTCTTAAAACAATCTTCCTTCATTTACTGTCAATTTATTGTTGTGGCAAACTGTATGTAAACAAAAAGCTCAGCCATTATTTTTCTTTGACCTACTTCTAGTCCCAATCCTTGCCCAACACCATTGTGAAGCCCTAACTGTAAAGTAACTGTATATTTTATTGATATGTATACAGTTAATCAGCAATCTTCTTTTTAAATCAGTGTCTCAGTGTAAAGACAGCAGAGATTGCCTTTCGACAGCTTCCAATAATTTCTACGAGATACATCGTAAATGTCTGACTTTGTATCTAACTAACTTTGTAAAGCCATAAACCAAGCCCTGTCCTGAAAGTACATGGTCACACATGCAACTGTCATGGTGTTTCTTATTTTAGAAATGTCTTTAGAGTCAACCTTTGAATTTTAGGATTAGTGAAACTGTTCTTCGCTAATAGTGAGCACAGGAAGCTGTGTTGCGTAGGGGTCAGGACACTTCCAATTACCCTTTAAACAGTCTATAGGAGATTAGGTGCCACTTAGAGGAAGTATCTTTAGTGTCCACTGACCAGAATGATCTTTAACATAACCAGACATCCCAGTCTGTCTTGACCCTCTCACACCTGTATGTGTATAAGAGAGCGAGGAAGAACATGCATTGTATTAGGGCATTTGAACACCCATTGGCTGTGCTCGTTGCCAGGCTTCAATGCATTTAAGGCTGTGAATGTTTAAAACTGTCAGGATATAACAGAAAAACAAGGTATACTTTTGAAGTTAACTTATTGTTCGCGTGCCACTAATATTTTCCCCAATGTACGAGAACAGAATGTCATCGTACAGAATGAATGGAGAATATGGCATGGAATAAGAATATAGCAGGTTCCTTGTCCACATGTTTTAGAGAGGCTTAGAGCACCTAAGTGCTACTGCTGCACAATTTGATACACATCCCCTCCCCAAAAAATGGGTGTTGTAGGATTTTATACTTTTATCAAATGTATTTCATATTTTCTTTTCTTTTTGTGGTGTTCCATTGATCTAAAATGTCTCCTTAGGCATCCTGATCTGTCAAGTGAAAATTATTGAGTGCTATGGAAGCTTCCAACATAGGCCTGAAGACATAGCCTATGTTTTGATATTTAAAACAATCTCTATCAAACTGATTTTGAGTGGGAATGTAAGCACATGATGATAGACAAAGCTGAATGAAATTGATTAAGGGGTGCTAAGCAATCTTGGTAAAATGCTGTTTTATAGTTTATTCTGTCTGGAGATTAAATAAGATTGTAATGAATATAATGCCTTATGATTTGTGAAAACAATATATTGTTCTGGAAATGTAGGATGGAGGCTACTCATTGTAGTAGGCCCTGCAATACTTATTTTTTGTGGTTCCAGCTGTTTTTATGGTGACCTGATTTGAAAGAGGAGTAAGAGCATTATAATTATACACCGTCAAACTTTTTGAAAGTGATCCACTCGGAGGATCTGTGGACACAGTAGGCTGTTAGAAATATTTCGTTTTGAATCCCACTGTGTTCTGCCACCTTCCATTTAATAGTTTTCAGGTTAAGTTGAGTATATTTGATGCCACCGTTAATGTGGTTTGAAGAACGAGGCAACCTCAGAGAAGACAGGGAAAATTTGAAGTGAGCGAGGACAGATGAGCGTGGGATTGAAATCACTTTGTATCCAACTCTAGATTAGTGCTGTAGCTCTCAATAAATCATAATAAATAAATTATTTTTATTACTTCAAGCTCTACTTCCAAATTATCAATATTTTGTTTCACGTGATTGGTAGCCTATTCGTTTCCTCAGATTGCATATAGGCTACTTATTCGTTCTGGCGTCTAAGAGGATATAGAGCGGTTTAATGTATTCGGGCCAAAGATTTTCACAACTTTAGGTCAACAGAGCTCAAACAAGCAATAGCCTACGCGCCATAACTCGCAAGGTCAAACGATGTCACGATACCCACAGCATAAAGCAAAATGGATTGATAAATGGGTCATTATAATGATCCACTGATAGCGTATTACCACCAAGCATCAATGCTCTAGTCTATTATATTGTACTTTTTCTATTGTGGAGACGACAAGTAGCTTGTAACATTACAAGTTTAGGCCTACCTCATGTTTCTAGATTTTTCTGATTTCCCCCCCATTACAAAAGGCCTAGCATCACCCCAAATGTCTAAGGAGCCTTTTCATGCATTCAGGTGTAATATGTACATTACAAGCCTTATCACTCCTTCAATGCTTCATGACAGGAAACTAGTGTCGACGTGCCCTTATTTTTTTTAAATTCCACCTGGTCCCACCGGTAACTTTAGATGCCCAGGCGGGACGTCTAATAGCCTATTGCATTTTCTGTCTATTATGTAGGTTAGGTAGAAAAAGATATTGTTGCAGATAGCCTACATATCATTTATTTCAAAAGGAAGATAACGAAATCAATAAGGATATTGCTCTTTATAATGCTGATGTAAAGCATATTTATTAGAACTAGGCAAATTAAATAAATGTGGCTATTTGTTGGATAAGAAACAAAAAAATTTCTTTGACAATAATCTAAAGCCTTGATCGATGACTTAAGTGTTTTCCATGATGGGAATAAACAGATAAATAAATCATAAAACTATGTAATAACTTATAGAACCACTGTCCCATCTGTCAACAGGCTATGCAATGACTCATAAAAATGGTTTGTATCTTATATTTACATACGTACATATAGGCTGAAATGTGTTCCTTTGTGTCATCTAAGGCTTAGATTCTAAGCAACTAGGCCTATACGTCCACTGTCAAAACAGGCATATTATTAAGGTGAGTTGGTAATATTGACTTATAACAGAAATGTCAAATTAAGTATTTTAATATAATAGTTATCCTGTAATTTAATTAATTTTTCAGCGTAGCCTACCTTAAATGTGGATTTCGTCATCACGTCTGTTCAATGTGTAATTCCGTATGCTTAATAATTTTATTTCACATTTCTGTTTAAGCTCAACATCAGTGCACGTGTCCTCTGTAAACAATGTTCTGCGAATTTTAACGCGATTGTTGAGCCCATTCTAAAAGGAAGGAGTAGGCCTATTATGCCGGTGTTCTTCTGTTCCTCAGCCTATCGAGTTGCCACCCCTCTCCTATCGGATCACTGGAGAATTTACATGAATAGTGTTGAGTGACATTAAAAACAGCAGTGAAAGGAAAACTTCACACACTTTTAAATGTTGGCCTAAGAAGTAGCCTAACTGAAACGAAACATGACCATTAAGCCTTTGTCTAATTAGGCTCATACAAACCTACTTTATAGAATGGCAATGGCATATTCAACTTTTTTTATAACAGTCTGAAGGCTAATACCTTGACCTATATGGTCAACCGGTATTCGTTTTATCGACAAATTAATCGGCCCTCGACGACCGCAACGTTAATTCAGTGTATAGGAGGCCACCAAGTTCAAGAAATACATTCCAAGCTTTCATGACGAAACACATGTGACTAGTAGTATTTTCCTATCCAACCTCCATGGGAAATATAGGTCGACCAGGCACTTGGGCCCATATAGGCCCTACAATTGCTGGATTTATGCAACAGGCAGCTACACTGTGTTGTACATTTAATTTTTTTATAAACGCGATTTTCTTCGGGGTAGGATTGCTTCCCCAGATAGATTTCGGATAGGGCCTACAGTGAAGTTAAGGTTAATTGAAATTAGAAGGTTATGCATTAGGTTAGGCATTATTTTCCTCAGACAGTTTATGGTTCAGGCACGTGCACAAGAGCTACTGGCCTATCAGAAAGTGATGGTTCGTAAATATGAATAGCTATAGTTTTATGAGCATTAAGCTATCACACAATAAAGCTCACTGAATGTACAAAGTTTTTTCCCTCAATAATTTTGATTGGAATTGATTGTGTGTATTTGTATTGTATTTACTTGCTGTCTGTTTGTAATTTTTCCAGCGGTTTCTGTTTTTTCAGAGCACGCTCTGCTCTCGTTACGCACTGCATTGGTGTAACTGCTGTACCTTGTTTATTGAGATCTGTCAAGAAACACTCGCTTGTAGTAGGCTAATTAGCGACACACAATAATTAACAGAAAATGAATGAACCTAGACTATATATCCCTTTCCCATGCCCCAAACCTGCACGGACTGATCGTTGTCTTCCAGCAAACTGGGATAGCCAACGTCAATCTCTTACCAGCAAACCAATGAGAAGCAACAAAATTGGGGAGCAGGTAGCCTTACAGCAAATGTTTCTTAAACTATTGAAATTTGTAGCCTAACACGTGTTGTGTTTGACCAAGCTTGCATAGGCTACGCTGGCTATTTAGAACTAACAAATAAATCGAGGCCTTTAGGTCCAAACAAAAATTGGCCGCTGCGGTGTTATCTTTATTTCAATATGGCGTGTTTTGAACGTCAAATGAAATGATGTAGTTGTTCGCTTTTATTTTATTTTAATGGCGTTGAAAAAGAAGTGGGTAGATCTCATTATTCTTATTGCTACAATTATAGGCTACAATAGCCTATAATTTTACACAAGCCTATTCGACCTGAAATAGGGGTTTAAATTAATTTAAACCATGGTGCACTCTAAGAGCTCGGTTATTTAAGTAGTCATATTCTACTTACGTCTAACTTGAACCCTTTGCATATCTTAAATAGATAGTCCACAGAGGTGTTTTAGTTTGTAAATCTTAAGACTATGTTACATAGCTGTTACTTTTAATAGCCTATACTTGCATTTTGTAATCATAGGTCTATAGGCTATGGGTCTGATACTCCTTGTACACAGGATGGACTACATTGCACGTTGTTGTTTCAACACATCATTTGGACTCTGCCACACTGATGGAAACAATCAAGCAAAATAGAAAGATAATTCAAAGAGTGAAGTAATGTGTTAATATATGCTACACATAGGCTACGTATTGCACAAATGTTTTATACTTTAATCAAGTTAGTTTTTCGAAAATATACAAGAACAAAAACAGACAATACATACTTCGTACAAGTCTACAACAAAAGTGCAAACGTTCAAAATAAATTGTACAAAAAAATATTCAACATCGAAAATGAAATGCCTTGAAATAAATCCTGGCCCACCTATAGCCAAAATAAATTAAAATTAGTCAATTGTTAGGCCTATGCCTTTGTAGCTCGGTTCCTCCCTGTATATAGTAGCCTGGTGAACACGGAAACTCTGGTTGCATAATGTTTGAGGAATCAACCTGTTCCTATTTTTGAATACATATCCTATGGTGTGATTTTATGAGGAATTCTTGTATTAAAGTATAGGTAGTGTATGCCCTAATTCAGCGCCATTTGCCAAATATATATATATATATATATAAAACAATGAAGTAAGCTAGATGCCGTCCACATTGCATTGACTGGTTAGCCAGCCTTGTCAATCTCATTTTCATTAATTTATCTATCTTTAAAAGGATATTGTTTTGTGGTCTGTTAGGTGGGGCAATTATGAAAAGATAGAAGGTCAAAGGGTCATGACAACAGGATTTTACCAGGAAGTTGAATACCTCAAGTGCTTTATATGAAAGATGGAAATATACGGTAAATAGGGTCAGTCACTGGGCATGCTCTAGCATCAATATGGAGGCCTACTGCCCCTACGGTCATGCACGTAGTGTCAGGCTAGTCTACATGCGCCAATAAACGGCCCATCTGACAAAACAAGGACGATATTAGGCTATTATAAAAAATTATATGCTCAACTCTACCCTTCTCTATTAACGTGTTGCATAACATTTGCCTATAAGATACATCAGTAGCCTATACATTTGAGTCTATAGACCTGAAACCTGAGAAGAGAAGAGTTGTAGGCTTTCATTGTCTCTTGTGTGACTTTTACCCTGATTCATTTAAGGCGCTGTCCCCTAAATTAATTCAAAATGAATACACACATAAATAATTTATAATGCTACGTTTTATCCTCAATACTGATGAGTTCATTGACAACAAAAATTAAATACATTGTACAATAAATATAAAACATAAATAAACGACTTAAAGAAAGTATTGAAGTCTTTGTACAAGATATAAATAGCTCGAAATATATCGTTGCCTTTGGCAAGTCTAGTAAGTTTACAACCCGCGAGTAACATGGGTATGTCCCTTTCAAAAAGCGCAACATAATAAACCATTGCACTTCAGGGGTACATATGGCCATTTCTTTAAGGAATAGTCGATTTACTTGACGATCAATTATATTTATCTGCCCTTTTATTGTGTGCATCCTTAATTTCTGCAGTGATAATATCAGTTTAAAAATGCATTCGGAGCAACCCTCTTTTGGTGGGACAAAACTCCAGGAAACCCACTCGACACTCCCGGGGAGAAAGGCGGTAAGGATGTTCTGAGTGTGTCTGAGAGGAGAGTCTGTGCTGAGCTGGCCTGCACACCAAAGCCTGGCGCGCTCTGCTGGAGGTGCGACGGAGGGTGCTGACTCCCTGAGACAAAGTAGCCGCTCTGTCCAGAGAGCAGCCCTACAGGAGACGTGCTCATGCCGTAACTGTTTAAGCCCAGAGCCCCGGCTGATCCACCGAGAATAGGACGCGTAAGGTCCCCGTTACTGAGCTGCTCCACCCCGGGGAGTAAGGACCCATACGCGTGACCTTGGTTTAGAAATCCCGGCGATGAGCCATTGTAATGGGGGTGATGCAAAGATAAAAACGGCGAGATCTGCCAGTATAAAGGGTTGTTTGCCCTGTCGTTTATTCCCAAACCGAGAGGAGCAAAGCGCAGACCTCGTTTCATCGCCAGCTTCCCTCTCGAGGTGGCCGAGCGTCTCCGAAGTTTCCCTGTAGTTCCACCAATAAACACGTCGTCACTCGATGGGTCTAGCATCCAGTAATTTCCCTTTCCTGGGTCGTCGTAATGCCTCGGGACTTTTACAAAACATTTATTGAGGCTGAGATTGTGTCGGATGGAGTTTTGCCAACCTTGCTTGTGCTCCCTATAATAAGGAAAGTTCTTCATGATGAACTCGTAGATACCGTTGAGCGTCAGCCTCTTTTCAGGACTCTGCCTGATAGCCATCATAATCAAGGCATTGTAGCTGAAAGGTGGTTTATCATATTTCCCGTTTTTCCCCGGCTCTGTCGCCTTTTCGGTGCTGCTCTCCTCCTCTTCTTTCGTTTTGTCTGGATCCAAATGTGCTGGTTCCATCTCAGTAGGGTCCAAGGATTTTTCGGAATCAGAACCCGGTGATGGAGTGTTCTTTTCGGAGATCGCGGAGTCCTGTTTGTCACATTTCGACGGAAGCAATAGACTCTTAATGCTGAACGACGTAGACCTATGCACCATCGGCGGCTCTTTCAGATTCTCCATGCCGTAATCTAGCGATGAACGTAGGTTGGCCGTTTTAAAACGAATAGATCAGACACCGTTGGAATCAGGACATTGCATGCATGAAGGAACTCGTAGGACAGAGAGCGGGACGGGTCTGGGATGGAGAAATTAGTAATTAAGGAGGTTCAGTCTTATCACTGCATCACCAAAGGGGAGGAGCCTGTAGCCCAACTTACTGTTTTTTCTGTTAACAAAACGTGATTGTTACAACGTGATTTTGTAATTTTCTTTATGATCAACATTTTTTGTAACCTTTCCTTCGCAATTATTAAAGTTGAGTGAACATAGAAATGCAGACCCGTATTTGTTAGTGCGCGCGCGAATGCGCAGTTTGTGGCCACTGGCATGTGCGTGCGTATGTGGATAGGGTATATGTGCGTAAAACTATTCGGCGACAGCTGCAGAAAGTAGCCTTCTGCGTTTATTGGGGAACATTTCAAATTGAATGTATGTAAGCAAACAATGTTCACAAACGGACACTAGCATATAAAGCGCTTTTATTGTCTAATAACCTTTGTGTAGCCTACAGAACACAAAACAGTAGCCTAGCTGTACCTAACCAGTCGAACACCGTTACTTGAGCGCCTCCACTGTGTGGTACGCAGTGCTGCAACAAAGAAAAACGAAGACTCCTGACTACGTGTGATTTGACCATTGATTGCAAATTGTTGGCATATAGGCCTACATCAAATATTATTTAGTATATATGTGTATTTAGGTTATAGGCAAGACTAAATAATACTTTTACTTACTAACTTAAGCGCGATATTGCAGTTTGCGCACATTCATGTTAAGAGGTGGTCAAAACAGTGTTCATGATGTGTTATAATAGTAGTAGACTAATATTAATGGCTTTTGATGATAATATTTATCAACATTATTATAGACATTTTAATGAAACAATTCATATGTTTTTATTTTGTTTTATTTGTTTTATGATGTGTTACGTGTGAGTAGACTTGCGGCCTGTTGTGTGATTCATGTTGGCTATGGCTGTAAACGAAATGTTGTATTATGGTTAGCAGTTATTTTAAGACCTAAAATGTGAGGTATTTATGCCTGCAACATTTAACCTATCCCAATAATATAAAAGAAACCCCCCCCCCCCCCCCCACACACACACACACATACAGATATTATATTATCTGTATATATATATCTATATCTATCTATATATATACAATAAAATTGTATGTTATTTTATAATTTAATGTAACTATATTATTTTCAGTTCATGTCATATATATATATATATATATATATATATATATATATATATATATATATATATATATATATATATATATATGACATGAACTGAAAATAAGTTCATGTCAGAATATATATATTTATATATTCTGACATGAACTTATTTTCAGTCAGAATATATATATATATATATATATGACATGAACTGAAAATAATATAGTAACATTTAACTATAAAACAACATACCATTTTATTATATTTAGATATTCACATCAAGCCATTAATAATTATTTTGCAAGTATAAAAGGTAAATAACACCATGGACAACTAGTTTGATTGATCAGCAGAGTGATGGCAATAGTTTAAATTAAATCAAACAGAAGTGTCACTGACACAAATGAATGAAAAAAATGCAGCCCAATTATTATTTTTATTTTTCTATGTACACAATGGGATGCCTATATAACAATACTTATACAATAATTATACAAACATTTGGAACATAAATTAACGTCTATGAAATATAAACAAGGAGGAATACAACATTCTTCACAATGTAAAAAAGAAAATACCAATGTTAAATTATTAAAATTTTATAAATTGTCAATCATCAAAAACAACACAGTACTCAGTAACATAAACTAGACTACAGTATAATGCATGCATTGAATGAATTATGTAGTCCTGTTGATGGCTGCATGTAGTGAATTGAATTATAATATGTGCAGGCCTATTTTATTCCTAGAAGTCTACTTTATGCAAGAGAAATGGCAGCAGTCCCATTTAAACTAGGAATTATGATACCTGTTTGTTTTTCTTCTTTACAGACTTGTTTGTATGATATCTAAGATAAGATCCAGGCATTATACAATTGCCAACACACACACATTGTCCATCCAATCTGGGGTGATAGGTTGAGGATGAAATGCAGTATTAACCCCCCATGTGCTGGTTTGCTTAGCCATAACAGCAGCTGGTGAAGGTTCCTGTATGTTTTGTGTGCCAACTAAAATGTATAGGGAAACAGAGAGATACCGATTTATTGGTCCGACCCAGGTTAAAACAATCTTTACTTGAGGGAAACAGTGCACCACAGTCCTGCTGTGCGCGTAAATACTGTGTGTTATATATAAACACAGTAGATATACAGATAGAAACATGGTAATGGTTTGTTTCCCCCGCAGGCTCCAGGCCAACTGGAGGCCAGGCCTCCTGGGTCCGAGCACTGTTCGGTGACTGCCCCCTCCCTCCCAGCCAATAACTGACAGAGCAGCTCTGGAGACAGGAACGCAGCACTCACAACATAGAGACGTATGGGCCAACATTTCCATTTAGCTCATCTCCACTGGCATTAAATAGACATGAGGACATTTCTATATTCTGACTCCATCTTTATTTATATCGCTCAGGGGGAAATCAGTTGTGGGTACAAATGCACAATGTATTTTGCCTGATGAAATTGACCTGATGGAGGTGCGACGGATGAAAAGACAAACCTTACATGGCTTGGTGTGTTTTATACTTAGGGTAAAATTATCACATGATAGAATGTCATTCAGCCTAGTGATTTACCAGCAACTCACAGCTGCACAGATTAAAACCATGTTGCCAAAATACATACCCTTAACTATTTATGAGCTAGTTTTAAGTGCAAGATTATGATTATCTTGGTTTAACTAAACATGAACTTGGCTGACATCCTTCAGTCTACTTCTGTCATGCGTTCACAGGAGGAAAGTTGGGTGAAGGAATTTTTGGTGCAAAAAATATAAACTCTGCATTTCACAACTCATGCATTTTACAATTGTTCTACTATTGTAGTTTTAAAAAGGCGTTTTGATTCCCTAGTTTTAAGCAAACGCTTGTGAAAAGCCAAACTCCACCTTTTCAGGTGACTTCACAAACCTGTCACCCATCAAACTATGAAGTGAATATGACAGTGGCCTGGCAAACAATGTCACATTCGGCACCAAGAGACAGATAGAGGTTGACACAGACTGTCTGAGGAAGTTCAAAGTTTAACCATTCAGTTCCACCAGAGTACAAAGAAAGTCTTGATTGACAATACAGCCAGAAAAACATGAGAAAATGTCAAAACATGAGGCTATTGCAGAAGTTCGAAGGTTGAACAGAGCATTCATATACCAGAGCTCCCCCTAGGGACTAATATCAGAAACTACAAGAAAGTGTGGTTGAACCTGGAAACTCTAAATCTGAATCGTTATGCAGCAGCTTTAGGGTCATTCTGAGTTGAACTATTTATAGCACTGAAATACAGACCTCCCCCTTCATTTCTAGGGCACACACATACACTGCCCCGTTACCACTGTTGCTGTAGAAACAGAGCTGATTAACCCAGCTGTCAGGTGGGCGACTGAAAACGTCAGTAACTACATGAAATGTTCTCACAGGGGTTGTAAAGCACACACATGAGAAGCGTTCCTGCTTGTCTAAATCCTGTGTGTGTTTGTATGTGTGTAGGGCTGGGGTGTAACACCATTCAAATATAAATACAGGAAATAAGGGGCAGCGTTTAATCTCTTGAGTGTGTGTGTGTGTGTGTGTGTGTGTGTGTGTGTGTGTGTGTGTGTGTGTGTGTGTGAGAGAGAGAGAGGGAGAGAGCAGGGCCTGAATTGCACTTGTGTGGAAACACTAGCGTGTGGGATTTGGTGTGCATATCTGTGTGTGTGTCTGTGTACATCAATTTGGAACCAAACAAACCCAAACAGAGCTAGGCTGACCATGCTGTGATCATTGCCAGGAGGGAGGCTTAGTTCCTGGGTTAATGGTCTGAGGAGGGTCCACAGTGGGCTACAGTGTTCACATCTGCCATTCCTGTTCAGAGACAAATGTCAAATCATTAGAGATAGCTTTGGTGCTGACACAGTGCCACAACAACATATGGACCATTAATCTGATTTGATGGATTACCTTTTTTTTCTTATTATTAGTGTTGCAGTACTTAGTCTATAATTCTTGCATCTAGCGTATGAGTTTGTTGTCATTTCCGTGTTTGTGTCACTGATTAGCTTGTGTCCCCATAGCAGTGTCATGGGTGGGCTGAAACCACACCTGAAGTGGATTAAAGGGGCAGATTAGAAAAATGTGGCAGTTTTCCAAAAGTTCAAAATAAGTTCAACAGTACAGGCAACTAAGGATAGCACTACATGATGGTGAGGTTAGGAAGATAAATAATTCAACTAACCATTGACGGGTTAACTAACAAATTAACCAACTGTCTAACTGATGAACTAACTAACTAACTACTCATAACACAATTATGTAAAATTGTAGATGTTATTTTTGTACAAATACAGACTGTTCTTTGACATGAACCACTGAAATACTGTTGGAACTCTGCACTTCCTTTATCATCTACTGTGCGTATTAGATGCATTTGAATGTCGGATTGTATAAAATAATCTGCTAATTTAATGATATGTAAAATACACATATCTAATCATAGATGATGTCTATTTCTCTCGACCTTCCTGTATCGCTCTGTCAATGTGTAAGTTCAAGAGTCAAAAAAGAAATGTTGCCAGACAGATGTGGCCTGACAGAAGTTCAAAGCTGTACTTCACCACTGTTATGCTACTCTCTACGTGGTGATGCATTGCAGAATGCCTTTGAGCTTCTGATTCAAGGGTGACGAAGGGTAAAAACTCTTTGGAAATCCTCTATGATTTGTTTGATTTAAACTGTGTGTCTGTACGTCTCTGTGTGTCTCTGTGTGTCTCTGTGTGTGTGTGTGTGTGTGTGTCAAGCTCTGAACTGTAATGCCCTCTTGTTCTCAGAGGTAGCACATTAGACACATTACACACCACTCAGCTCCATAGCCGATCGACCCAGATCAAAATAGAACGTTGGTAAATGACAACTGAAGAGTCTAATAATAGAACGCTTGCATGCCTACAACCAACATGCCAAAGTCTGTCATGGTGACATCCTGGCTTGCGTAATGTATATTTCATCATGTGTAGAAACACACGGTTTGAGTCTGTGTCCAGTTTTATTCATTCAAGCACACAATGCATTGAAAAGCAATCAGTCCCCTTTCTAACTTAAACACATTCGTAGAAGCAGAGACTTCTAAAATATAGATTAGGTTACAGTTTTGAATAAAACATCACTCACACATGCCACTCAGCTGGAGGCTTATGTAGAGTTGAATGTAAGAAAAATCTAGAATTACAGATGAGACTGCCAAGAAATAACAAAAATTGCAGATTTTGCTACAGCAATCATTTTAAAGAGTTTACCCACACTGTTTGTTTATATGGGAATATGTGTGGTGTCTGGAGGGGGGTTTCAGAGGAGCACAGGACAACTGACCTGCTGCAGGTGTTGTCTGACAAGTCTGAGTATTGTGTGTGTGTGTGTGCGTGTGTGTGTGTGTGGGTATGTGCATGTGCATGTGTGTGCGAGTGTCCTCATTTTCTCCTGGCCCTGGGGTCTCTGTGTACGATAACAGTCCAAGCACTGCTCTTGCGTCCTTTACAAAGGTCAATCTGTGACCAATCTGTGACCAATCAGTCTGCTTGGTCACACTCAGTCTGTTTCCCTAACGAAACCAGTCTAATTCCTCACTCCCAGTCCCAGCCTTCCAATGGGCGAGAACAGGATTAGGGTTCAAAAGCGGGTTCGGGTTAGAGATATGGATTCAGACAGGCTGGCAGGCTTGGAGTCGACCTGGGGAAATTGTAATATGTCTAATGGAGAACCAACTGCAGACCCTTTTGTTACAGTCCACTGTGTTTGTGTGTGTGTGGAGGTGGGGGGTGGGGGGTGGGGGGGGCTGTCCAGCAGGGCATATTTATGTGTTCATTTATATGTTTGTTGTGTATGTGTGGACACAGACTAGGGGTGTGTTAGACGATACAACTAAAAGGAGCTGACGTGTTACACAGCAGACATGTTTCTCCTCTCTCTCTCTCTCTCTCTCTCTCTCTCTCTCTCTCTCTCTCTCTCTCTCTCTCCTCTCTCTCTCTCTCTCTCTCTCTCTCTCTCTCTCTCTCTCTCTCTCTCTCTCTCTCTCTCTCTCTCTCTCTCTCTCTCTCTCTCTCTCTCTCTCTCCTTGCCCCCCCCCTTTCCTCTCCTCTCCATTCGGCTCTGCGCCCCTGTATCTGACAAGACCTCAGGGAGAGCCGCCAGTCTGCACCCGTGAACTGCAGCGTGGGGCGGGGAGCGCCCGACAGCCCTCGACATCTTTCACAGACGCTGTTGCTGCCCGCCGCAAAAGAACACGGCGACCTAAAAACCCAGCTCACAGAGAAGCCTGCATTCCAAACAGAAGAGCCAGCCATGTGTGAACAAACTG
The DNA here is from genome assembly GCF_963692335.1 of Osmerus eperlanus. NCBI lineage: Eukaryota > Metazoa > Chordata > Actinopteri > Osmeriformes > Osmeridae > Osmerus > Osmerus eperlanus. The sequence goes on from NC_085023.1 coordinate 18,281,818, forward strand.
TTGGAAATTAGATTATATCACCCACACACACACACACCCACACAAACACACACACACACACACACACAAAAACACACAAAGACCTTTTACGATTTATTTTGCCCTTTTTTTCTCTTCTTTTCTCTCTTTTTCCTTTTTGGCTCTTTTGATTCATTCCTAACGTAGCAAGTTGCTAACATAGTTGGTGAAATTAGATAATGAGGGTGCCGCAGGGGAATGGAGAGCAGCAGGAGGGGGAGGGGGGGGGCTGGGGAGGGGGAGTGGAGGGGGGGCGATGGGAGAGGGGGAGGGGGAGTTGTTACGGTACACTTGGGTAAATATTTCCATAGGACAAATCACCATCGCTTCATGTCAGGGCACACAACTGTCAACTCCTCTGCCCTTTAGTGTCCTTTGTGTGTGTGTGTGTGTGTGTGTGTGTGTGTGTGCGCACGTGTGTGTGAGCGCATGCCTGTTTGTGTATGTCTGCATTTGTGCATACGTGCGTGTGTGTGTGTGTGTGTGTGTGCACGTTTACAAGTGTGTGACTGCATGTGTGCATGCATGCGTGCGTGCGTGTGTGTGCGTCTACATATGTGCATGTGCACGTATGTGCCTCTGGCATCCACACAGGACATTCCACTCTCATTCATTTTGTTCCCTTGTTGATCAGGGAGGCTTTGTCTGGACATTGAGACAAAACACACACACAACAATCGCTGTTTGTACAAAAATAGCTGTTTGTGCTCACAGAAAATTGTTGTTTGAACAAGCAAATTAGGTTAATGTCGTATTAGTAATGTGTTTGATGTTCACAGTTCCTCCCCGTGGGACTTTACTCAACGTAACCTTGAGCTCCATCCTCACCTGCAGCTAAACGAGCTCTGCTACCCCAACCTGACTACCTGAAGCACCTGCTGGCTCTCACCTGGGGGCCTGAATGCCAAATGTGTGTGTGTGTTTCTGCCTGCCTGCCTGCCTGGTGTGTGAGTGTGTGTGTGTGTGTGTGGTTTTGCCAGCCTCCCTGCCTGCCTTCCTGTTTGCCTGGTGTGTTGGTGTGTGTGTGTGTGTGTGTGCATGGTTGTGCTAGCCTGCCTGCCTGCCTGTGTGTGTGTTTCTGACCTCCTTGCTCACTTAGATCATTGAGCTAAACTAGGCTTTGCTGATTGGTCCTTGCCTGTAGCATCAACAGCATACCCTCCTGCTGTCAGTTCACACAGCTCAAATATACGAGAGCAGTAACCAATAAGACACATTTCATGTCCAAAAAGGTACAGTAATTCTGCGTACGTCTATTCATTCTCTAGTCTAACCTTATTGAACTCAATCTTCCACTGGAGGTTGACTCGGTTGACTCTAAAGGAAGAAAAAACTATGGAAATATAGGACATCAGCTGAGGACTTTTTAATTAAACCATCTATTCTTTTTCAATGTGTTTGTGTTTTTAGATGAAAATGAACAGAAATCTTTATTGACTTGAGGCTTTTCCATTATTGACTGAACTGTCCAGCTAATCCCACAAAAACAGTTTAGATCATGTGTGTGTATTGAAGCCAGAAATCATTAGGGTCACATGTGCTTTTGGTGTTTTGCCTGTGGGCCTGATTGCCAAAACTGTGTGTGTGTCTGTGTGTGTGTGTGTGTGTGTGTGTGTGTGTTTGTTTGTGTGTGTGTGTGTGTGTGTGTGTGTGTGTGTGTGTGAGAGTAGGTGGGAAAACATTAGTATTAGGGTAGTGATTTTCATTGTGTATAGTATCTGCTAGTCATGTATAGTGGTTTATCCATATACAGATTCTATCTGTAAACATTTATGATGTGTGTATATTATAAAGCATTAGGTCAGGGGAAATTGGTGACCTGCCAGCATAGTCTTTGTGAGTGATTATTTGTGCATGTGTCTGAGTGTGTGTGTGTGTGTGCGTGTGTGTGTGTGTGTGTCTGTGTGTGTGTGTGTGCGTGTGTCTGTGTGTGTGTGTGTGTGTGTGTGTGTGTGAGTGTGTGTGTGTGTGTGTCTATGTGTGTGTGTGTGTGTGTGTGTGTGTGTCTGTGTGTGTGTGTGTGTGTGCACCAGGAGGGGTTTTCTGTGTGGATATTTACTCTGGAGATTATTGTGTCCTGCATGGGCATTAGCAGCTTAGAGGCGACATCACTGACCGAGCGCAGAGTATTTTCCTAGATTTTCTGCAAACGCCGCCTTACTCAATAAATGTTAGCTCCTGTCACTCTCAATTAATTAAGTCCACTCAATCAAATCCTACTTCATTTAAATATTTGGTCGACCAAACATCACAACAAGCCCAAATATCTTTATAAGAATGGAAGTGGAGTGTATCTGTGTGTGTGTGTTATGTTTGTGCATGCGTGTGAGACAGACGGTGTCTGTGCGTTCTTTTATACATGGTTAAGAGTGTGTGTGTGTGAGTGTGTGTGTTTGTGTGTGTGAGTGCGTTATAGTAACATAACAACTTGACTCATCAGAGCCTGAGGGAATCTGTATTGCTCATTGTGTCTCTACGACAACATCAGCAGAGCCGACCACCTTTACCGTCAAAGGCTGTGTCTGCCTCCTAGGGGACTTTTTTGGGTACTGCAGGTCTAACGTTTTCATCTCAGGACTGCTGGAATAAACGTATCGGGAAATACACTGCACCATATTCAAAGCATCTAAACCCCTACAGACCAAATTTGGATGGGTAGTAATCTGATACAGAGCGGTGAGCGGTGAGACACATGGCAGGGTGTCCTCTCTGTGACTGCTTGTGTGTTAGGCTGTCAATGCCAGTTCCTCACTGTTACAAACAACTGCTGATTCTGCGAGAATGTCTAACGACACAGATGGAGACAAGTTATGCTCCGTCGATTTTGAGATATCTGGACACGTCCAAGGTTTGTGTGTTTTCCTCTTGCTGAAGTCACGTCTGTTCTCCACTGTCCAGGCTGCAGCAGTGGCCATGGCTGTAAAGTGATCTGCGTTTCTTAATTTAGGAAGAAGCAGTCAGTGACTGTGGTTCAATCTGTGTATGTGGGACTGTGAGGAAGTCTGTATGGCTAGTAAACTCACAGTTCTCTGTGTTTGGGTGCCTAATTATTTGTATGTAATTTGGCCTTTTTAACCATAATGCAACTTTTGGTCCAAATTAACTTTTTCCTATCCGTTCATCCAATAAAATCAGTGCATATTTCAGACTCTTTTGGGATCCTCCAAGAGTCTGAGCCTCTACTGGATTAGTATAGTGAATAGTTGCCACGGTTAGAACCCAATGTCGGCTAAACATGACATTATGATTAGTTTTAATGTTTTTCTTGCCATTTTTTTCCTCAGGGGTCTGTTTCAGAATGGTAAGGTATTTCTCTTGTGATCCTATGTTGCTTACTGTATCCATATAGCTAGAGGATTGCTGTATCACCTCTCCCTCTCTCCCTCTTTTTCTCTCCCCCTAAGTGGATGTCTCTTATCCCTCTCTCTCTCCCCCCCCCCCACCAGTACACAGAGAAGGAGGGGCTTAGACTGGGCCTTTGTGGTTGGGTGAAGAACACAAACAAGGGCACTGTGATTGGCCAAATCCAGGGCCCTGCAGATATGGTTCGGGAGATGTGAGTACAATGTGCCCTGTTTCAAACCTGCTACTGGAGGAATCTTCTAGTCTAACTGTGTCCCTAAACCTACCAAACTTTATAGAACTGTTGTTTGTTAACACTCATGCATGCCTCTAAGTCAGTATCTTCTTGTGGTCGAATTTATAAGGGAATTATGTCATTTAGCTACCCCTTCCATGCAGATGTGATGGCTCACTGTTGAGTAAAAAATAAAATGTATACATCAAATTTCAAAATACAAAAGCATTTCCAGCAGATAAGCAGACCTTCCACAGCAGTGACAGTCTGTGAACGACCAGCAGTTATGCTAGTCTACCACAAGATGGCAGTCTCTACTTAGTAGAACGGTAAACCACTCACAACATCATAAAGTTCTAACATAACTTTTGCAGTGCTTCACAAAGAAAGTGTTGTTTCTCTAGCACTATGCTTTAACACCATCTGAGACGATTTAGGGGAACATAAACAGCTCATTTCAGCAGATGGTGGAGACCTGGGAGGCTGATATGAAGTCAGGGGTCTGTCCACAATGCCACATATAATGTCACTGTCAGTGTTGGAGCTTTCAGAGTCACACTTCAGTGTGTGATTCGCCTTTTATTAGCAGTCCTGTCAGTGGGTCTATGTCAAAGTATATGTAATTGTGTGTATGTGTTTGTGCATGTGTTTCTGGTCAGTCTGTGGTCTTATTTTTCGCATGGATTCCCTTTCATCTCGCCCTGTCTGGCTTATTGTGTTATATGTGATTAGCCTTTCATCCTCTGCTGTGCTACAAGCAATTTGGACCTGCTGTCTGCACATTCTGTATAGATAACATGTTTGGGTGGAGCTGTCCACCAGAAAGCCTGACTTAGCTTTAGTCATTAGCTTATTATGATTGTATTGTTATATAGTCTTGTTTACAATATGCTTGTCTGTGTGCCTGTATATCTCTTTCTCTCTCTTCCTCTCTTTTTCTTCCTTTATTTGTTCCTCTCTGTCTCTGTCTCTGTCTCTGTCTCTGTCTCTGTCTCTGTCTCTGTCTCTGTCTCTGTCTCTGTCTCTGTCTCTGTCTCTGTCTCTCTCTCTCTCTCTCTCTCTCTCTCTCTCTCTCTCTCTCTCTCTCTCTCTCTCTCTCTCTCTCTCTCTCTCTCTCTCTCTCTCGCTCCCTCCCTCCCTCCCTCCCTCCCTCCCACATCCACCAGAGAGACCAGGGAGACCAGAAAGAGGGAGAAGGAAAGAGGGGGAGATGAGGGAGATGATCTCACTGGGAGGGAGAGGGTTCAGGACAGAGTCTTACATCCAGATGGGATGTGGCGATGATGACATCAGGGCGGAGGCAGGTCAGCTCTGCACACTAAAATGACATCATCATTTCCAGGCTGTTGCTCGCACCCTGACAAGTAACACACACACATTCACGCACACACACTCACACACACACATAAACCAAGCTGTTTGTGCAACTGCTCAACTCACTCAGACAACAATTCCTCTGTGATTACCTGCCAAATAATTTACTTCAAGCTTTCAAGCATCCTGTCAGTGCATGCCACATACTGAGCGTTTTAATCTTTTCACACTCTAAAAGGCATTTGAGTGCAGGGCTCTTTCGAAATGTCAAGCCTTCACAGGTCATAGCATTCTTTTCAGAGGGATACACTTTGTTAATTGTGTGGCTGTGTCTTCTCTGTCTTGTCTGTGTGCAGGGTTAAATCCCGGCTATTATTGCACCAGTGCCTATCCCGGAGCCATAAAATCTCTATTTCAAGCCCCCCTAATAGAATTATGCCCATTTAGCACAGATGTCTGGTCTGGTCTGGTGATTTAGCCAGCATCTCTCAGACCCCATGTCCCCTCGTAAAATGTCACGTCCATATTACTGGCCATTATTATAGGTCAGAGTAGACCATCGCTCTGAATGGATAAAGGAACTATATGCTCGTTTCTGCTCTCCCTCTATCAATGATTCAACATCACAGTGGTCTGACCAATGTAGAGTAACCTCTAGGCTAGAGCTGTATAAGAGTCATATCTTTTACCTTCTTTCAGTAAAATCTCCTTATATTTGATGGTCCGTTTGGGCCCTTTTAAGTGTTGTTGTCCACTATGTCCTTGTCAGACCAGAGCAAAGCCTTGATGTTGTGTTGAACCTCAGAGCCTCTCCGTTTCATTAAACCTTAAAGAGCCCCGGCTGCTCTGGGGTCCCCAGCTAGCTGATCCAGGCTAGTAGGCAACACCAGGCATGCTTGGTAAACACACACAGACACACATCAAATATACACACATTCCATGAACACTAACAGAAACACACAAACCTGCAGCGTTACACTCACAGCATGGGGTGCTCCTAAAGTCCGAGTCACTGACCGTGTCAGAGAACACTGACGTGGGTGCGAGTGTGCTGGTGGGGTGGATGGGTTTTGTAGTTTTTCTCTCCTGGGCACCACCAAAGGCCTATGATATGAACAGCGTTGTAGCCTGCTGCTGAATGGACTACACACTGCAGCACAGTGAGACTGGGATGCGATGGGAGGGTAATTCTATCTGGATGCTCCATATTGGAGGTCTGCTGCTTGCAGTTCAGGATGCAGTTCCGTGAGACCGTCCTGCCAGAACTAATATAGCTCTTTTCTGTCCCAGGGGACCAGTGACCCACATCAGAACAACTTCCTCTGTTGAAGCAGACCCATAAAACAGCACTCTGGGCATGGGAGGGAGGGAGGGAGGGAGGGAGGGAGGGAGGGAGGGAGGGAGAAAGGGGCTGGGAGAGATACATGTAGTTTAAAGGTGAAGGAGAATGATAAATGAAGAGGAAGAGGCAGAAGTGAAAGTGTCAGAAGGAGGAAATTATAGATGGAGGAAATGAGGATGGATTAAACAAGTGAGCAGAAGGGAGGGAGATTGAACCGAAACAGACAGATTGACCAAATCAGGGAGATGGGGATGCAGGAAGGGGCTAGAAGGAGAAGAAGAGTGAATATGACAGAGGAGGAAGAAGTGAGTGTCATGAATCGGGGGGGAAAGAGATTGTCTCTGTTGAACCTGTCCTGGACGTTGCATGAGATCGGTTGGGACTGTAGGCGTGGCCTCTGTTGTTCTGGTGTTTCCAGCCCACCCTGAGGACTGGCCAGTGAGGCTGGGGATTGACACAGATGGTTTAAAGCCTGGTCTGTATAATCCATCTTAGCACTGTTCTGACAGGATACACACATACACACACATACAACACACAGACAAACACAGACACAAACACACACACTAAAGCCCCAGCCCTCTATAGGAATGCCATCCATGTCCTCTATTCCAGTCTAATGCCCAGCTGTTAGGGCCAGGGTCTGGGCCAGCATCCAACCCCACCTAGATCTGAGATCAGTCTTCCCTTCCCACATTGTGAGTGATTACCATGAAATGGGCGAACACAAAACGGACCTAGGATCAGCATCTAGATCTGACTTTACCAGGATGAAACTTGTTTTGGACGAGGGGTTTTGATCCATCAGAGGAGGGAGCAGACAGCCACACAGTAATGTCCAGCCCCCCCCCCCGCCCCCCCGCTCCCCTCCCGCCCCCCTTTGCTCCACTGGTGGGATTCCTGCTCTACGGCTTGTTGGACAAAGCTTCTTGTTTGTGATGTCCTATCACAGAGAATGTAAACAAAGCTTCAGTGAGGAATCTGTGATGGTGCCATCCTGGGGCCTCTGCTGATAGTCTCCACCTACCCTCCTCACTACATTCCACATTCCTTCTGAAAACACACTCCTCCCTGTCAGAACACACAGACACACAAACACACTCCATTTTCCCCTCCATCCTCTTCCTGTTTTCAGATCGTTTAATCATCTATCTCAGATTTGAAGCGAAGCCATGAAAAAACGAAAAACGAAAAAAGTGCTGTCCCCTCAAATTAGCTAAAAGGCTATCCAATAAACATTAATCCAACATTTTTGGCCTGACCATGTTAGCACACCTATTTCCTAACAGGAAATCCTAGAGGGCTGCCATTAGCCTCGATGACGTGTTGTTAGAAGGACAACCTGATTTGAAAGCCATTCATTCAGGCCCAAATCATGTTTAGATTTCATTTCAGGAACAATACTGCATGTTCCTCATTAGCCCACAGCTGCTCCAGTCCCCTGACATGATCAATCCTTTCCTTCCCATTCTCCCCAGGTCTTATCTTGTTTCCTCAAGTGAGTGGGAAGAAGGAACAGCCTTTTCCTCCAGGTCCCGCTCAACCCTTTATGCAAAGTCTCGTCACAAAGGCTGAGAGGAAGCGGGAGAGAAAGTGAAGGAAAGTGAAGGAGAGGACTGGGTGGTGATTAAGAACATCCAGACACACACACACACACACATTTTCCCCTTCAGATTAGTTCGAGTCATGTGCTTTAAATTGGGTTGATTCACTTAGGGGGGCTAGGCTTGAAAGGTTTAACCTAACAGTGCAACTGAAAGTCAAGCCATTGTCAGGATCATCCATACTGTAAACTTATGCCTAGATCAAGCCAAAGACAAGTGTGACCTCGCAGATTTATCATCATCATATATTCAGAATCAGAATTCGGTTTATTTGCCATGTATGTTATACAAACACAGAATTTACTGTGGCAGGGAGGTGCAAACACTAAACATATACGAATCTTATGAATTGAATGAGCGCAGACATATCACACATAGGCATATCACACAGGCAAATCTACAGTTAATTAATAAATATTACACAAATTGACAAAAAATAGTAAAAGAATACAGTCTGCAATGCAGAAATTAATGCAGTTTTGGGGTTAAATCCTCCATTTTGTTATATATGGCTTTAGCAAATCAGATTAGCACACTCTTACTTCTGCAAGAGACTTTTACCCTGCTAAACCCTGTGATGGTTACAGTTACCGCCGCCCTGGGCAGGCCTAGTAAGGCCTGTATGACGTACAGTATAGTACAGTCCGCAGAGTACAGTACAGTACAGTACGCCAAAGAGCAGAATAGGCGATAGATGGAGACGTTGCCTCATTGAAAGAGTCTGACTCATCTCCCCCGCTCCTCCCCCAGCCTCCCTTCGACTTTCTCTCATCACTCAATCCCTCACCCTTTTTTCGCTTTCTAATCTATCGCTAACCCCCTCTCTCTCTCATCCCTCACTGCTCCGCCACTGCTCAATTTCCCTCTTTTACCGTCTCTCCGAGGCAGCTGTTAGTCTGCTGTCTGTCACGCAACCAGGATGTCCAGCCCCTCCATGGCCCATGCCCGTCATCTGAGCTCCCCCGAGAATTGAGCTGCTCCAGAGTGGCCACACACCCATGCACACACACACACACCTACACACACTCACGCACACCCACCCACCCACGCACACACACACCCACGCACACAGACATACGCACACATACTCACGCACACACACATATTTACGCACGCACACAAACAGCTAGTCCTGATCCTCTACAATCTCCATTAATCTACACAGACCAGGATGATAATAATAATGCTGAACCATAATAATCATCACACAGGCTGCAGAGGCCAAATCAGGAAGTTTGGCATGGCTGTTGGTATCACAAGCCAGCAGGCCAACCTGAATGACTGACCCGCCTCAATAATCAACCTCTGAATTAAGCACAAAACTAAAAGAAAGCAGCACTTGAAATGAAAGACCGTATCACTGTGGTGGCAATCTCTGTTAATTCTCCTAAAGGCATCTTGTTGAGCAGTGGTTTCTAGGGGGAGGGAGAGCAGGGGCCTCTGGAGGGTTCTTCTGGCTTTAGAGTCCCTGCTCTTCTACTCCTCCACATGTTCAAAGTTTATTTTTAACCAAGGATATATTTTTTTTCCCAAGCTCCTGTTTATTTTTAACCAAGGAATGTATGTATTTCTTTCCCAAGCTGTAGTTTAGATGCACAGATTTTTTTACATTTCACCCTATTTGAACCCCTGAAGGGTCAGGTGTATCTTTCCAATAACAAAGTAGACAAAAAAATAGATACAAACAATCAAACTTATCGTCCCTGAATCATTCTGTAATCAAACGCCTCCCTGGATTGAATTGTAGCCCAGTGCATCTAGATACACATCAGACCGTCGTGTAAGGGAGAGATGCGCATCCCTTGCAACACTTCTAGGAAATGTGTAGACATTATAAATAAACAGCTATATAAACCTGTATGACGACCAGCAATATACATGTAGTCATTTAGCAGACGCTCTTATCCAGAGCGACTTACAGTAAGTACAGGGACATTCCCCTGAGGCAAGTAGGGTGAAGTGCCTTGCCCAAGGACACAACATAATTTTGCACTGCCGGGAATCGAACCAGCAACCTTCTGATTACTAGCCCTATTCCCTAACCGCTCAGCCATCTGACTCCCATATATAACCCATCTCTTTTCACCCCCCTCTCTCCCCCCACCTCACCCCTCCCACTCAGGAAGGTGTGGTTGAGTAAGGAGGGGAGCCCCACGTGCCGCATCACCAGAGCCTCCTTCACCAATGAGAGAGCCATCGACAAGCTACAGCTGTCCGGGTTCAAGACTCGCTTCTAAGGAGGCCCTTGAGCTGAAGATGCAAGATCAAGACGCTTAAATGTAGTGATATGATCACAAATGTGATGTGCTAGCTATGTTTTTTTTTATTTCTTAACTTCTTATCTCTTAGTTATCGCAAAATATCAAGCCATTTGGAAAAGATACTTGTACAAAATTATCTTTATGTAAGCCCTCTTTCAAATAATGGTAATTTTCTCCTCTCTTCCCCACTTTTTCTGTCTCTGCATTCTGAATGGAGGCCTCAGCCAGCCAGAGTGAGATCTATTGTTGAGCTCCCCTGCTCTATTCAGACACTTCATGCTTTTTGTCATCACATTGAATAACATACTGACAAGCTTTCCTGATCCCTTTTGTCTTCGTTTGCCTTTTGTCTGAATTTAGTTTGCTTTTCATAATCAAGAAATGATTTGAAGGGCAGAGAACTCATTTCAAAAAGCTGGAACCCAACTCTCTACTCTTAACTTTAACTGCTCCAACACCTGGATTGTATTGGAGTGGAGCCACTGGGTCTGGGGATATATTGGGACTGCAGGACTGGAACAGGAATTCAGCTGTACTCTTGGACAGGTCACATAGCTAAAAGGATTATAGATGTTCAAGAAGGCCGAACTGGACCAGCAGAGCGTAAATACAGTAGATGTGGATTTGAGGCGACTCTAGACAGACCCCCCTTCCCCTCTCTCTCTCTCTCTCTCTCTCTCTCTCTCTCTCTCTCTCTCTCTCTCTCTCTCTCTCTCTCTCTCTCCTTTCTCTCTCTCTCGCTCTCTCTCTTTCTCCCTCCCTCCCTCCCTCCCCTCTCCCTCTCCCTCTCCCTCTCCCTCTCCCTCTCCCTCTCTCCCTCTCCTTCTCCTTCTCCCTCTCCCTCCCTCCCTCCCTCCCTCTCTTTCTGTCTCGCCCTCCTTCCCTCCCTCCCTCTCTCTCTTTCTCCCTCTCCTTATCCCCCTTTCTCTCCTGTCCATCCCCAGTCTAGCGAAGGCAATGTTACATAACAACGAGTCACATGACTGCCGACCTCACATGCCCTGATCCAATGAGATCTATAGAAACCCTGCAGGGCTGAGTCAGAGTCCCCATCACAGCATCCACTGACTCAGCCCACCTGTGTGCGTGAGGTGATTCAGCTGGATCCGTTTAACAAATTGTGCTGCTGTAGTCCAAGGATTCTTTCTGCTTTTCTCTCTCTCTCTCTCTCTCTCTCTCTCTCTCTCTCTCTCTCTCTCTCTCTCTCTCTCTCTCACACTTTCTCTCTCTTTCTCTCTCTCTTTCTCTCTCTCTCTCTCTCTCTCTCTCTCCCTCTCTCCGTGTCTCTCTCTGAGTCTCTCTATTTCTCTCGCTCCCTCCCTCTCTGCCGACCTTGATTGACTCTGGTCTCTCAAGGCCTTGTGATCTAATCCTGCCTCTCGTACTCTCTCCTCCCTGACCCTGCTGCAACCTCTCTCTGACTCGTCCTGAATCAATCTGACCCCTCCCTTACTCTCACCCCCGAGCCGACTATCATTTCATCTCACCCATCAGGCCCCACCCACCTGCATGTCATCATCCGATTCCAAGCTGGGATGGTCAGTTACCCAAAATGCAGCGGGGTGATAAATCCCTCCATGCAATAGCAGCAGCGGCTATGTTGAGAATCCTCTTATGTGATAGAGAGATCTGATTAAATCCAGGAGAGCTTACAGTCCAGTTCATCACCTTCAAGGAACACTTAGAGAACACTCACCAAGGACACAACTCTGGTTGTACGTAAGACGCAGTCAGGAAGCCCTTTAACCCTTGTGTTATCTTCGAGTCATTGTGACCCTTCAGTCATTGTGACCACCCCACGTGTTGCAACAACTTTACCACATACAAAAATAAAGTGAAGCATTTTCTTTTAACCGTCGGGCACTCACCCCCCCCCACAGTGTGAAGGTTAAAAGAAGATGCTTTTCATCACCCATTGTGATAACATTGTGACCCAAAGGCAGCACAAGGGTTAAACAGGTGACGTCCAGATAACTGGGGGTTAGATTTAGGCTGAGCAGTTAGGGAATCGGGCTATGAATCAGAAGGTTGCCGGTTCGAAGTTGCGTCCTTGGGCAAGGCACTTCACCCCACTTGCGTCAGGGGGAATGTCCCTGTACTTACTGTAAGTCGCTCTGGATAAGAGCGTCTGCTAAATGACTAAACGTAAATGAAGTACCCCAATAAGCACCAGTCAGATGCAGGTCATGCAGGAGGAGTAGCTGGCTTAAGTGATGTCCATAGGATGTGGCCACTTGGCTCCAAGGAGTCGAGACCAAATCCAGGAATGGGTGCAATGATGATGAAAGTCAATCTGACAGATGACACAATGACAGTTGTTACACACACAAACACATACACTTGGAATATGGATACACCATCATCGTGGACTATGTAGGTTCAGTCTTGGAGGGAACTCATCCTAAGAGTCAGGTGGCTGAGCGGTTAGGGAGTCGGGCTAGTAATCTGAAGGTTACCGGTTTGATTCCTGGCTGTGCCAATGACGTTGTGTCCTTGGGCAAGGCACTTCACCCTACTTGCCTCAGGGGGAATGTCCCTGTACTTACTATAAGTCGCTCTGGATAAGAGCGTCTGCTAAATGACTAAATGTAAATGTAAAATGTAAGGATATTGGAAGTCCTTTAAGCAGCAGTGAATCGTGACATCAGACATGGTAGCGGCAGCAGTGCCTAGCTTTGCCTCTGTCTCTGCTAGATAATAAGGTTACTACCAAGTCTCTGGTGTAGCAGGAGCAAGAGGCTTCTGTCTTCCCTGGCATATTATCCCTACTGGGTATTAGACTGCCTGGGAATGGTTCTCTTGGTTTCAGATGATTGGATAAAGCCATTAGCCAGCAGCTTCTTACCCCCTGCCCCGCTGCAGACACACCCTGATAGCAGGGTGGCGCAGATCATAGGTCCACTTAAAGAGAGAGGCTGACACAGTAATCCCATTCCCTGATGTCCATTTCTGCTACTGGGGATGGGGGGGCGTGAGTAGCTATTAAAGTGGAGGTTTATTATGAAATGAACAGACAGGTGTGGCTGTGCACCAATCCAAAGTTTCCCCCACTCGAGTAGGCCTACGCAGGATGTTTTGCTTCAAAAGTAGCTGCTGACTTTTCCTAGGGAATGCTTGTGCTTCAGTTTCAGGGTCTACTCTTCAGCCTGGATTGAGACCAAAGTAACTGTGCTGCGGTCGACCATACATAACCAGTGTCCTCCCAACCACACAGGGTAGTCTAAATATTGGTTACTCTGCTGCCTCTGCTTGCACTCGGGTGCCGCTTGCCAAGTGTTGCCATGACGCCCCCCCCTCCCTCCCCCTCCCCCCGAGACCTTCCTCAGAGGGTGCCTCTCTCTGCCGGGACAAAAGAAGAGGCCTTTTGATTGGAATTTGCCAAAAAGAATATGGCGCTCTGATTGGGCACTGCCAAGAGCAAGGGATTTACGTCTCCCAGTAAGGAGGACATGCTCGACTGGAGACCCACTCATCAAGGCCCTGATCCGCTACAGTTATGTAACCTGTGTCATCGTGCACACACACACAAACACACACTAATCCCTCCCCACCTCCTTTAGAGTCTTCAGTGTCTGTAGTGTGGTATTTAGACCAGTGCTGGAGTTTCCATGACGATGAGTGGCCTATCACTGATTGGCTGTCCGGAGTGTTCTGATGGTGCATTGTTGTGCTGGGATGTTTGGAGCTGGGTGTAATAACAGGATGGCCAGTTGCATGGAACAAGGCCCAGGGGACTATTCTGTGAAGAGCCATCCATCACTAGTGAAAGAAAAGGGCACATTTCATCTGGGTGTCCCAGCTACATACGCTCACACACTTACAGTACACGCTGTCTCTGTAGAACACGCACTCGCCAGATCCCATGCACAAACTGTTACACGCAAAGACATGGTATCATCATGACCTTCCGAGACGTGGTCGTACCACTGTGTGCTCGAGAGCAGTTTGGTGATTCCCTTCTCATGTCATTGGATGGCAGAGAAAGGTAGAGAGGGAAGGTGGGATGAGTTAGGAAGCTGTGTGGGGAGAAGAATGGGAGGGAAGTGAAGAAGAGCAGTGAGTGAGGTGGTGGAGCGTAGAGAGAGAGAGTGATCAGAGAGGGGCGGACCAGTGCTCCCAGCCCACCCACTCTCTTCACTCAACCGTGAAGCACAGCGTCGGAAATCAAGCGCACCACCGCTGCCCCCTCGACCTCCTCTCTCCTCTCGTCCGCCTCCTCCTCTTCTCACGTCAAACGGCCTGGCAACTCGAGCTAGTGACCATGGTAACCACACTGAGCGTAGGGATTTGTGAGAAATCAAGACAACTGATTTTCTGTCTCATCTCCAAGCTTCCTGGTTCCTCAAGCCAGAAACACTATAGTGTTTGTCAGACTGGACAATCTTGGAACCTTTCCCTTTAAAATAAATTCACTTTATATTGTACAACTCTCCCAAAGTTTAATTGCGATGGCAGCTAAAGCTATTGCTGAACCCACTAGAACAAGATTGGGTGCTCTCAGATATGCTCTGCGCACACACACACACCATCATCACCTTCACATACTCAGCACCAAATTACAGTCATGAACCTCAGCAGTATCTCCATATTCCCGAATTCCCCCTATGTGCATTACCATATAGCGGGGGTGGACCCACCGCCAACACACACCACTTCACCTGAGAGATGTGCGTGTGGCTGCACGGGTGTGAGTGAGAGGCAACAGTTGCCAGGCAACGAATGTAAGTTCCAGTAAAGGCCAACTTTACTTATTGTTCAGAATAGTTTGTGTGTGAGTATATGTGTGTATATGTGTGTGTGTGTGTGTTTCAGGGGGGTCGAGGGGGGATTGGAGATTTGTTAGTTTTCCTTGCAGCCATTTGTTCGGAATCTTTGGGGAACTGACATTGCTGAACTCTTATTTGCTCTCGGGCTGCAGAATGGTCTTCCACCTCCTGAAAGTCTCCCCTTTCAGAACAGATATGGCCCGGTCTGTTCTCTCTGGTGTCTGGTGTCTGAACAATCCTTTGCCCCCATGTCATAACAAATGTGTGTGTTTATGTGTGCATGTGTGTGTGTTTCTGAGTGTGTGTGTGTGTGTGTGTGTTGGGGTGAGATGTTGACTGTGTCTCCCTAAGCTGGCCAGATCGAGTTCACACAGGGGGAAGTCACAGTTGTCAAGGTCGTCCAGTAAAAGACACGTACTGTCTGACATGGTGAGTGAGTTTCTTCTTTCACATCCGCCATGTGTCCTCAGATATCAGCAATGAGCATCCAGACAAATATTAGAACCATTCTGAACATTAAATTTATACTTCTATATGCAGCCTACACAGTTGCAGTGACACTAGTGGTCGTCCATAGAGGGATGACTCTGCATTTATGCATTTAGATTTCATGGATGGAGAGATATTCTCCAGTCCTTTTCCATACAGTTTTGTGGGAAAACTGGAGGACCTGTGTGTGTGTGCGTGTGTGTGTGTGTGTGTGTGTGTGTGGGTGTGTGTGCTGGGAACGGATCCTTCTGGATAGTCTCAGGCCCAGTTACAAGAGTCAGGATGTACGGTGACTGTCATTCCCACTCTAAACACTGTGTCATGATAACCATGTCCACTTCTCAAACATCTCAAACATTCTCTCTTTTGGTGTGAAGTTTTTCCAGAGATACAAGAACAACGCTGGTGACAATACACACACACAGAGGAGTCTGTGGTTGAAAAGCGAGAGTGACAATGCTAAGACATATTCTGTCTGTATCTCTCTTTCACACTCACACTCACACACACACACACACACACACACACACACACACACACACACACACACACACACACACACACAAACACACTAAGGAGGAAACAGAATGTTTGAACCCATGGCTTGTCTCTCTCACAGCTTGATAGAAAGAATGTCTTATTTAACAATGGGGCCTTAGTCATGCAAACAGATAGTAGCCTGGACCTATCCTTAGCGAAAAAAAGTATTTTAAATGCATTATTATTAATACTACAATGTTATCAATATACACTAGGTCTACTCTTGTTGAGTGTTGGGGTAGAAGAAAGCTACGTGAATCTGTAGGTGCGCGAGCAATTGAGGAGCTCACGGGTGAATTCTCCGCCCCTTGTGGAGATCGCGCTGCAGTTGGCCATGCTGTTGCAGCAGAGGAGGGGGAGGATACAACACTCTTCCAGCGGGATCCTGCGTTTTTTCATCGTGCAGTTTCGGGCTTCGTGCAGCTTGCAGGCTTCTCAACGGTGAAGTTTATTGCAAATCGGTCAATAGGTGAGTTTTGAAGTGTTTTTAAAATTACGAGAAGGATTTTAATCGTTGCGCAGAAATCAATTCTTGTTAGACAGCACCGGGCGGCTAGGATGAGTCTACTGTTTTTACTCAAGTGTTTTCATTAATTTCCGAAATCGGCTATTGTTGCGTGGATGATGTAGAAGTACGGTCAGGGATTTTTTCCCCAGTGGTTTTAGGTATTTAAAAAAGAAGTGGTGCCGTTCTGTACGGTACTCCCGCTGGAAGTTATTTGCTTGGTGTCGTTAGGCGGCTCAGATTTAACAGGGTATTGTTTTATATAGTGCGCGTCATTTCATTTAGAAACTCCACGTTCTTTGAATAGCCTACGCAGGTTTATAAGCAATCTCTCCCCAGTCATTAGACCTTGCCGAGACACTTGGTCTTTAAATTGGACATTAGGCTACATGTAAAAGGCACGGTTGTTCAGATAACGGACGTCCACATTGAATAGTAGCCTCAAGCAGGGCTATTCATTGAGAAGACGCAGGCGTGGTCGGCCCGTCATACCCCAACTCCGATTGCTGAAATGGTGTCACAAATTGAAAACCAAGCTACATCGTGAATTAAATAAAACACGTTGTGGTTTGTAGTCAGGGATAGGAGAGCATTTATCTCTTTAACCATTTAGGTTACTATTACAAAAAACATACACGTCGATTGCTCTAATCGGGGTCCTAGTGGCGTTTGATGTTGCGGCGTCGAGTTGAAAACATTTGGCGACGTCATGACAAATGTAGCCAAGTAAAAAATAAAATAATTTTACCCTAGGTGACCAATTGTCCACCACACACACAAACATAAAATCCCGTTCACCTACGTTACAACTATAATTAGGTGAACTGTATACATGTAACACGGTGTCTATGGGGCCTCGCGTTTGAACTGAGTTCGCGCTGCAGAGACTGAGCAATCACACATCGCTGGCTACATGTCCCAAAGAAGCAGGCTGAATATTAATCGGTGGGTTTATCACGCAATTTTACCGTTAACAATAGGGCGTTAGAAGAGGCCATGAACATGCCTCATCATCATCATGCCTTATCACTGTAACAAGCACAAACCTTGCGGTCTGGCCATTGCCTCCTCCAGCTCCGTGTTGCTAGGAGCCCGAGAGGGGGCTGGTTGAATAGGACTGCCATGAATGCAGTTTTGTTTACAAGCTGAATGTAGGCTGTGCATACGCCTGGTTTGACTAGATTTCAGATTAGAGTGAGAGTCTTATAATTGTTTATGTCTATTTGTTGATTTCCCCTCCAAACATTTCAGCAATGTTATTCAGTGCAAGAAAAGTTTTTCTGTATCATGATCCCTGTCTCCTGTATCCCACTTACTTGTTTTTCTGCTTGTTAGCAGGACCCGTGTGTGTGTGTGTCTGGGTGTTGCCACAGTAATGAGTTCAGGCAGGGGTGTTGACTGCATTTTCCCAGGAGACTCTCCTTGTTATAGCACCTTGTTGTGTCCTTGGAAGACTGTGTTTACCAAAGGAGAAACATTCCTTATTGTCAGAGGTTGGTTGAAACCTTACTGGAAGCCTTGAGGTTACAGTGCATCCTCCATACAAAATCTCATCCATAGGTTCTCTTTGTGTCAGGAATGTCTTAATTTACAGTAGCCCAGCTGGAATGCAGTCCTCTGGGTAAGGAAGCTGGACGAAGCTAGCTGTGGTAGCCTCACCTGGTGGGGTAGCTGCCTATTCTCTATAATTGTTCACCAAAAGTAGGGTTAGAAAGAAATATGGTGACCAGTAACTCACTTCAGTTTTGACTTAGCCCCAGTGCTTTGAAAATGAAGTAGAGGGGGACAGTGTGAAGGCAGTGAAAAGGGTAGAGTAGGGGGGAGTAACGAGTCCTTCTGCCCATCTAGTGGGCTGGAAGTGGGTCTTGGGTCCCAGTGGGGAGGTGGTGGTGGGCTGTTCTGGAGAGCAGCCAGCTTACAGGAAGTGGAACAGTGCGACAGAGAGAACTGGTGCGTTGGCCCATGGGCACAGCACCTGCTAAATATAGAGCACTCTGTTTCAGCACTGCCTCACCTTCCCTCTCTGTACATCGTCTGTCTCGTGAGGTATGTGCACACACACACGGATGCACAACCGAAGAGTGGGTGGAGACTCACACGTCAACCCCTTCAACCCGGAGTCAGAAAGGCTAGTTTTAGGATTAAAATGACCTTCACATTTTTGGACCTCTCTTTGTGCATTCTTAGTTCCCTTCCCTTAGTTCAAACTGTTCGCTCATGTCCCCTCCCCCCACTGCCCCACACCAGAATCTTCCAGAATCCCTGTTCTCTATTATCACACTCTTCCCTTCTTTCTATCCAAATCTGTTGTTCCCTCCTCTGTTTACTTTCTGGGACTGTGGAGGAGATGTCAGTGAGGTATGTTAGACCTGTGAAGAACTATGTCTGGTTTACTTCAACTCCTTTGCCTCTCTTCCCCCCCCCCCGTTCTCTTTATCTCTCTCTCTGTTTTTCTTTCTTCGTTACTACTGTTCTATCTCTGTATTATGAGTTACGGTGGGGACTGTGTGACCTTAGCCAGGGTCAGACATGCTCTTACCATCCACTGTTTACACCAAAGAACCAATCATAGCTGAACTAGATGTGCTAGCCTGGCCACAGACCCACCTTGGTGGCTAGGACTGGGGCTGTCTGAACAAGGGAGGGCAGGATCAAACACAGCATGAACAAGACATGTTTAATTAGTGATGCAATATAAGGAGGTGTTGTCTTAATATGTGGCTCAGTGTCAGTCCGTGTGTGTGTGTGTGTGTGTGTGACACCAGCTGTTGATGGTGTCTGTGATGCGACTACCCAGAGTCATGTCTCGTCACTTACAGCACTGAGGACGCTTTGTGTGTTTACCACATACTCCAGCCTATCGTTGTAGGTCTGCACGCAGTCACCGCACAAGGAGTTGAATAGCTGTGTGTGTGACTGTGTGTGTGTGGGAGAGAGAGACATCGTGAGAGAGCAGTGGGCTCATTGCAACCTCTGTGTTACTAATGGGGAAACTCAATTCCCACCCCCCCTTCCCAAAAGCACACACCAGCCGCAACGACATGACCTTCAGCCGGATTACTTTAATTTAATTTCCATGTAGCTAAAGGCGTGCCTGTTCCAGAAGACGTTAGCCTGGCTGTGTTCAGCTCAACGCAAACAGGCTGGGAGCATGTGTTGTTTTATGAACACTGTGTTGAGCAAATCAACACAGCTCACATTCCTGATAAATGAAATGTGCAGTCTGGACCTCCCAGATGTGTGTGTGTGTGTGTGTGTGTGTACCTCTGCGAGATTGTTGAGAGGGTACAGAGTGGGAGTATTGAGTGGTTAGCTAGACGAACACAGGAGATTTGGTCTTCTCAGTGAGTGTCTCTCAGAAGGACCGCTAAATAAACATGAGGAAATGAGTATTATGTGGCACAACTGTATATTTTCCCTCATCAGTTTTTGGTTGTGTATGCAGCATAGATGTTTAAACACTGCTATTTAGGCACTGTACAGGCCCCGTTTGTGAAGGAGCAAGAGGTTATCTGTCTCCTTATATACACACACACACACACACACACACACACACACACACACTGCATATTATTAACATGTAGGGTTAAGACTGATGAAGTGTGGAGTGTGCGCTTGTTTCCTACACCGTAGCATCCCTCAAGGGCTGTTGAGGGACAGAGCACCAGAAATGATTGTGCGTCAATGAGCGATTAGTTTAACCGTCCCTGTGGGATGACGAGATGGTGGGTCTGCTTCATCTGGACGTGGGGGTCCACCGCACTGTCATCCTCTCTCCCCTTTTTATCACACCTCCTCTTTAAAACTCTCCTCCCTCGCACAAGGTCTCCTCTCTGCCACCCCCCCCCCCCCCCCCCCGCTGTGTTTTGACGTGCTGCCAGTTCTCTCCGTCAGCAGACTCATATGTCAGCCGAGTACCTGTTCCTCCACATCACTGTCAATCCCAAAGGGATTAGAATGACATCACCTCCAGCCCTATTCACTTGATTGTGTGTGTGGGAAGGGAAGGGGGGGGGGTGGCTGCTTTGAGTGACAGTGAATTTGAACACGCGTGCATGTTAACCAGGAAGATAATGGAGGTTCGTTTAGACATGTCGCAATAGCACAGCAGCCGTGAGGTACTATGACTATACACTGTCTCCGATACCATCACATGTGTTTGTTTGGACAGCTGCGTGTGTTTGTTTGTTTCTGAGAGATTGGGTGCCTTGTCAGTAAGCATGACCGCCTCTGCTTTAAATACACTGCTGGGAGGGTTTCATCTTTATTAAGGATAAGGAGAGGGTCTGCAGGGCCAAGGAGGCATTAAGGAGCTTTACCCTGTAGTGTTCTCTCTCCATAAATACCCTCTGCACCACCGTTCGGACTTCTGGGAAATGAGGGCCTGGGAGCGCGTCCTTGACATCTCATTCTGTCCTGCCCACTCCACGTCTGGCGACATATCAGAGGGGGGGGGGGGGTATCCAGGGGCCATGAACATACCTCTGTAGCTGCTGTGTACTCCTGCCACATGTGTCTGTAGCTGGCTAGATAACCATGACCCTTCAGAAAGCAGGGGTCAAGAAGACCAGAACTCCTCAGTCTGATTCTCCTATGACCCCTGCAGTATCTGAAAAAGTCTGACCACAGATAGCTTCTTTGTTTGAATACAGCTCACCATATAATCTGGACAGATTAACATGACATGGTCCCACAATGCATTGGGATGGTAGGATGATAGAGCTAAGAATTCTGGGTCAGATTGAGCGCTGCCCTGGCGTACAGCCAATGGGAGACGTGAGGGGCTCATGCAGGATCTCCAATCTGGCCTTCAGCACGGCTGCACTGGTTTGGGTTAGCGTGCATGGGTGTGGGTGTTTCTGGGTAGTCTGACAGAAAAGTCTCTAGTGCATGAGGCTCAGTGTGAGGTGGGGTGGGGGGTGGAGGAGGAGGGGAATGTAGGTGGAGAGGAGTGAGGGAAGTGAGGGGGGGATGGGGAGTTAGGGTTGGTGTGTGGGGGGAAGGGAGTGAGGGTGGAACTGTGAGTGGAGGGAGTGGGGGAGGTCGGGAGGGGGGGAGGTCGGGAGGGGGGGAGGTCGGGAGGGGGGGAGGTCGGGAGGGGGGGAGGTCGGGAGGGGGGGGAGGTCGGGAGGGGAGTGAATGGGGAAAAGGAAGGTTGATGTATCATGGCGTGCATTACAAGGGATTTTAGGCTGTTTTAACTTTTTTAGAACGAGCACTCCGGCTACACTGGTGCAGTCTAAAACTGGACTAGGACATACAGTATTCCACACACACTAAGCGCTAGCTTTCAATCCTCTGTTTGTGGTCCTGAGCTTTAAGCAGCTTAAACAATATATTATGAATATTTGGGAGAGAGAGAAACACAATTTCCTTCCTTAAAAATGCACCCAAATAGTTTTTTTGGTGTGTTTTTGGTTGATTTCATTCTTCCAGGTTCATTTCTTAGGTTTAGTTTCTAATCATTTATGTGGAGAGATGCCTGAAAGTGCTTTGGAAGAGTATTTATGCCCCTGCACTGCAGTGCTGTGATGATGTCATTGACTGTGACTGGGTTCAAAAGGAAATCTGTCTGGAATTAAATGGGTCTGTATAACAAAAGTAAATAGGATTGAACCCAGGCCAGTTAGAAGATGTAGCCTAGATAGATCAAGGTGAAATTCCTCATGTCCTAAGTATTTTTCAGAATTTGAAAGGATAGAGGTCATTGGAGAAGGCCGCAGTTTAGAGGACTGCTCTCGTTCTCTCTGTTCTTTCTTTTTCTGATCTCTCTCTGCTGATTCAGATGCTGCTGTACTTTTTCTTTGGCTACAGCACGTCATCAATCATGGGATGTTGGTTGTCCTCCCCATCTCACTATTCCCCTGGCAGAGTCTCTCCCATTTTCTCCATCTCTCTCCATCTCCCTCCATTCCCCTCCCTCTTGTCTCCCCCACCACATTTAGTCCTTCCCTCCTTCCTTCCCTCTCTGTCTCCCTGGCCCATGTCCAGCCTGAACCCCACCCAGTCCTGGAGTCAGAACAGCCAGTACCATCGCCATACAATCATCCCTCTGAGACTCTCAGTCTTCAAAGAGAAGGTCCAAATCAGATCTGTTCTGATGAAGAGAGAGTGTCTTATTAACCATGACCCCCTGGTGACCTGGTCACTGTCAGGTCAGAGCTGAAACTGCAGATCAACGTTGTTTGTTTGGTTTCTAAAATAGAGACTTGTGATCATGGGAGTAGATTTACCTCTCAGTGCTTGAACTGATGCTTTTCAGTAAAGGGACAACTTCCTAATCTCTGCTGTAGTAAACAAGCAGCAGTGGGTACTAAGGGATGATGAAACCAGCCTGTGGTTTGTATTTCTTCTTCTCTATGAATTTGGCAATAAGAGATTCTGTCTGAACTCTGAAGTGGTCTCTTGACCCAGAGAGCTATTTGTTCCAAGTACTTCCTGTCTGTGTGTCTCTGGGGAATGGCAATTCTCATACCCATCACTCACTGTCTGGTATGCCATTGGACACTGGAAACACTGGAAAAAGGAAATGGGTAATCTCTGCTCCAGACATGGCCAGAAACAATAATCAGAAATTAACAAAGGATATGAGTTACGGTGCTGAAGCAGATTTAGTTCAAATGCAGCCCTAGCTTAGCCTGCTAAAAGATTCCAATCCTCTATCCCCTCAGACAGCCCTCCGTTCTGCCTCACTGGAACCAGATGAAGCACAATCCCAAACACAACACAGATGATCATTACATCACTTCCTGTGGATGTGCTTTCTCTCCCCCCCAGATATGCTGGGACCCACCCATTGGCTATCGGACAGAATTTTGGGTGTGTCTTTCACTGATGATGTTGACTGTTTATGTACATTTCAGAGGCGTATTCAAGCTCAGTGCGTCTGTTTTGAGTGTGTGTTAAAGCTGTGGCGGGAAGCCGAGAACAGGATATTCCCATTGGGTCGCCCGTCCTCCATTTAATACCCTTTAGCTGGTCTGCCTCTTTCCTACTACAAAATGGCTGCCCACCATTGGAGGCGTATGATATGATGTGAATGGCCTGCCCTGGCCCTGTCCCCAAGGACAGTCTAATAGCAGCTTGGGAGGGTTTCCATGGCGACCAGGCAAACGTACAGTAAAACGCACACCAGGCATCCAATAACAGTTCACCTCCTCCAGATCTCCTGTGGTTGGCCCCTCCCACCCAGCTGGTCTGTACTGGTCTAATGGAGAACTGATACATAATGTGATTGGATGATGGATGGATGTGTGCATGTTGGCCTCCTCCCTTTTCACCAGTGGGATCTAACCTTCACGCACGTATTCTGAGAGTTTATTCAAACCCCACCCCAAGCATTCACGTGAACTCGGGTTACATTTTTCATCTTTTTGATTCAGCGATGTTTCAACTGTGATTACCCTCCAAAGTGAACCTCTGCTACATCCCACAGTTGCTGTTGTCTGTGCTTGCCTGTGTTTCCCTTCTGTTAGTGGAGCTTTGGACAGAGTTCACCCAGCCTCACCGCAGGGCACACGCCCAGGCACGTCGTGTCCTCCTTCATCTCCGTTATTGTTTTATTTGATCAAGAGCTCTCGGCTCTGGACAACGATAAACAGATGAGGCTGGACCTAGGCTGGACTGGGAGCTGGCTGTCTGGCGGTGGCCAACTTGGTTCTGAAACATGTTGTTGACAGTGTAGAGCTCGGAAGCGTCTGTGCTGAGAATTGACCCATCTGTTCAGCACCAGACTCCATACCATGGTCCTATTCTCAGGGAATGGGAATCATGCCTTGTTTGAGGACTTTAGAAATTACATTTAATTTATATGCAATTTTGCAGACTGATTCACTAGTCTCTGGATAAGAGTGTCTGCTAAATGACTAAATGTAGTGTGTCGGTTTGCACTTCTTTTTTTGTTAAGAGGCTATTCTCTGCCAACTAGACTGTGTGTGTATGTAGCTAGCTAGCATTTCCAGCTCCTTCAGGACAGTCAGTGGAGGTATGTGTGATACATTGCTCAATGGGGTGGATCCATCCAGATGTTCCTTGTTTGGCCTGAATCGTCCACCACCTCTGGAGGCCACTGGACGCCACAGCTCAGTCTTCACAACCTCTGACGTCACCAGCCATCTGCACGTGTGTCAGTGTCTGCTTGTGCTCCTTATGTGTCAGTGTGTGATGATGATGAAAGCTCTGCCTTGTCCGCCCAGCAGGACCTGCTGGAGAGCAGCAGTTTTCTCTGGAGGCTTGCTTTGACACTGCAGCCAGGGCAGATGCTGTGTGTCTGCTGTCTTGTCAAGGCCTCACCAGGGATAGGGGTAGCCTGCGCCTTTCTCTCTCTCTGTGAGTCTCCCTCCCCCTCTCTCTCTTCCCCCCTCTCTCTCTCTCCCCCTCTCCATCCATCCATCTCAGTGACTCTGAACGGCCCGACTGACAGCCAGCCTGTCTGTCTCATATTTGTCGTAGGTCTCTGTGTCAGTCTGGTTAGTCAATTGTGTCTCCTTCCCTTTCGTCCCTCTTCATGGTTCAACTCTCGAACACCGCCCTCTTTCTTAACCCTGACCCTCCCTCCTTCCCCAGGCAGCCCCCCTCCCCTTTTACCTTTCCTACTCTCCATCTTCCTCTTTTCATCCCTCTGGAGAGAAAGGGAGGTATTTGGCAGCAATACCATCTGTGTTACATAAGAGCAGGAAATCTGTGGGAGTGAGCATTCAAGTGTTTGCAGAGGTAGAAGAGAGGAGAGCAGAGCAGAGGAGAGCAGAGCAGAGCAGAGCAGAGCAGAGCAGAGGAGAGGAGAGGAGAGGAGAGGAGAGGAGGGAAGGCGAGAGAGCCAAGCAGATGCAGGATACAGTACAGAGAATACCGTATAAAACTGTTTACAAAGGCTAGAATATACATTTTCCATACCAATGTAACAACTTCAAACTATCAATATCATTGATCACCATTCCGTTGGTGACTACTGATATGCCTCTATCCTACTGCCATCCGAATGGCAACACAACCCAAGGCAAGGCTAATGGGATTGAATAGTTTCCATGCGCTGCTTGAATCTGTATAGAATGGTTACAGTGTGAGATGACCTTAGCTGACCTCAGTACAAGGAAAGTCTATATATTGTTTATGGAAATGTTCTCATGGAAAGTATTGGTTAGATGGAGCTCTTTGGAACTCAACTGCGTGCTGTATCAGGGTTGTCTATCTGACAGCTCCAGAATGTGGTCGTTACAGTATTGAGGTCTCACTCACTCGATATAGACTTCCTGAATCATGGTTACTTGCAAGTTGCTTCCCATTGACTTGTACATCAACATTGTCCCCCCTCGCACACACGCACACACACACACACAGATGATCCCTCTCCGCTGCAGGTGAAGTACTTAAGGTTTGTGTAAATACAAGCCACTTAAGCCTCACTTAAATGTGTTTACAGGAGTGCTCGTTCAAGTGTTTGGTCATCATGTAAGATAACTCCTGGTGTTGGGGAGTGCCTACAGCATCATACACTGAGTTGTCCAGCTTGTGTGAGGACTTAGCTGTGTTGGTGGTGTATGTGGTCCACTGCATAGACCCAGTCTGTGTCTGCCTGTCTAGAGATCTGTAGCATCAGTCTTGACAGGCAGGTGAGATGGAGGACCATTACGTAACCATTCTCTCTCTGTCTCTCTGTCTCTCTCTATCGCTCTGCTCCCTTCACCGTCACCGTGTGAGCATTTTTGGGGGGAAGGGGGGGCAGTTTGTGTTGAAAAATAGACAGGGTTTCTATGCTTTCTATCATATCTGGTGAGTGTGTGTGTGTGTGTGTGTGTGTGAATGTAGGCAGGGCTGCTGATGCAATACTGTGACATCTCTGTCCTTCTGAACAAAGGCCACTGTGTTTCTACACTACAGCAGTGGAGGAGGGTGTTTCAGAAGGGCTTTCCTGAGTGTCTACTGTCATTATTGCTAATACACACGCACACGCACACACGCAGACACACACACACACACACACACACACACACACACACACACACAGACACACACAGACACACAGAGCACTCAGGCCTTCATTCATAATTTATACCCAGCAGCAGTAGTAAATAGACAAATAGTTGAAATATACAGTGTGTATATATAGATATATATGTATAAGATAGATATATATATTTTATGTGTTTATTGGTTGAAAATTTAGTACCAGAGATACTGCTGTGCTAAACACTGACAATGTTGGCACGTAGACCTGAACACGCATGAGTAGCCCAACCTAGCCATTGTTTATTGATGTTAAGCTAACCCCTCTACAGTTAGGGCTGTTTGATTGGTTGATCCATGTCGTGTCAGGCTAGCATCTAAGAGGCTGACCCCACACAGGACCGGCTTACTGTTGAGGGACATACACACACCAGCAAACTGTACGGCAGGCGTGACACACTCATTACATACACTCATACAATTACTTATGCTGGCATGCAAGCAGACATGCACCTACTCAACATACCAGACAGCTCTCAGGAGAGGCTTTTATCAGGATTCTACACATCCCATCATGCATTGCGGCATCGTTAGTGACGGCAATGCCGCCTTCCCAGACTCCTCTGGGGCCTTGTTTTGATTCTGAGTAATGAGGTGATGATAGGTGGGTGTGTCCTCACACACACACACACACACACACATTAGGTTCTACTCTAGTGGTCCCACTGTGGTCATTGGTCACTCCATTTAAAATGAGGCCTTGAAATGAGGAAGGAGGAGGGAGTGATGGAGGGAGGGAGGGACAATGTTCAGTTGGCTCCCAGTCAGCTCAGAGGATGTTGAGGAGAGGTGACGGGGGGGAGTGTGCTCAGAGGAGTCGTTCCTGCGAGCTTCTGCAATGTTGTCAGGAGACACAGAGTTTGGAATGAACGTGTCACCGAAATACTGCAGCAGGGTTTGGCTGCTCGGTGATGTCATCTTTTAGAGTCTGACAATGCTCTCCAGTTGATTGGGCGACTGTATGACTGTGCTGATTGTACAAGCCCTCCTCTCCTATTGGCTCTTCAGTGTAGGGAGGATGACCTCATAGTTTCCAAATGCGTGGTCACCCCTCGCCTTTCTGTAGCCCCCTGCCGCCCCCCACACTCCCTGTCGAAGAACCCCTTTCTGTTTTTTGACAGAAAAAAACGTCACTTTTAATCGCCCTCCCTGTTGTTTATCTGGAGCTGTCCCTGGGGTGTGTGTGTGTTTGTGTGTCTCTCTGTGTGTGTCATTCTTTTACGACAGGGCATGACATTGCAGATAGAGGACCCCGGAAGGCCAATGAATGGCTAAGTTGATTTCAGGAAGGCTCTGGTTAGTGTCTGGACACACAGACACACACAGACACACACAACCTAGTTTGTCCCTGAAGAGCCACAAAGGCAGTTTGTTATCAGGCATGTGAAAGTAGCCAGCCCTACCAGAGCAGCAGAGAGTGAGTGATCGCCATGGAGTTATCCCCATGCTAGGTCACAGAAGGACTGGACCCGCCACACAGTAGCCCAGACACATGCCTGCTTAGAATTCCTAACCGAGCATGGTAAGGGCCCAGTCATTGCCTGTTCAGAAAAGCTTATCAG
The DNA here is from genome assembly GCF_963692335.1 of Osmerus eperlanus. Lineage (NCBI taxonomy): Eukaryota > Metazoa > Chordata > Actinopteri > Osmeriformes > Osmeridae > Osmerus > Osmerus eperlanus. The sequence goes on from NC_085023.1 coordinate 18,309,798, forward strand.
GCCTATAATGAATGCTGCTGTTGCTCTAGTAACTTGTTCCTATGGATGTTGTTTGCATTGGCTTGTTTATGTAGCCTGCGTATGTAAGCACATTTAGACAGCTATCAAATGATCATCTGTTTATAATAAGGCAGTTTTGAACATAATCTGCAGTTTATCATCGACCCTACAGCCCTAAGGGGGCTGTGTCCTCGGTGAATAATAGTATTGTTATGTGCATGGAGCCAAAAGGCAAGTCTTACAGCCATGAGACACTGCCTTCATGTGTTCAAACCAGACGTCGTCACAGAATAGGCCACGTAGCGGCCGCTAAAGTCGTTAGCCACTTGGGTCGGCAGATTCTTGGATAACCCAATAAACTGTCAGGAATGTCCGTCTGTGAAAAACAAAGAACCATGTGACTTGAGTAGGAAAAGTAGTTAGAGGCATTATGGGAGTGGGAACCATTTGCTTCAAGAAAAACCTGAGAAGCCGTTTTGACTGGGTGTTCTACTCCCAAACTATTGGGGGCGCTGTCGTGGTACAAAACGGAGGTCCATGACTTTTCTATCACCAGTTGTGATACTTGAAACTACATAAATAAATGGAGACTTGAAGATGACTGAAGTCTCACTGTATCAGTGTGTCAGAGAGGAGTAGAGCAGCTTGTCTTGGAGTGCATCACGTCCAGCTGTGAGCTGCTTCCATAATCAGTGGCCTGGTTGAGCCAGACCAGACCAGGCCATGATCTCTCCGAAAGATTGGATTAGACCAGAGCTGGCCTGGCCGACAGGGGATTTGCTGGCCCTAAGCCCCCGCGAACCCTGGTTGTGACAGAACAGCAGCACAGCTCGGAGCACAGAGTAGGGAGCAGCACAGGGTTGGGTCATGGTTGTGTAGTTTCTACTAGGCAACCAGGAGGAGGCGGCTTCCGCTATCTTATGGCATGTCAGAACAGTCCAAGTCTCCAGGCCCCTAACTTCAAAGTGCCGTCTGTGTACCCAGGCCAGCGGCGTGCAGCCTCAGGGCTGGTCCTACCACTTTTTTGTTGCACAAGGGCAAGCTGCCCTCCCCCTTGAGAGCGACGACAGTGGCACATTAGACTGTGTTTGGGGTGCATACTGGCATTGATCTCAGCGTTCGTCTGGTTCAACCACTCCCCTCCTCTCTGCTCCCCTCCTCTCCCCTCTCCTCCCCTCCCCGCCCCTCTCCCCTTCATGGCGCCAGGGCGGCTGCCTGTGTCGCTCATACCAATGATCATCTCTGCACAGCTCGTCAGTGTTGCTGCAGAGCCCTGAGGCTGTGGGGCAGACACAAGCCTGGTTAGGGCCTCCGTCAGGGCCCAGGTTGTGTGGAGGCTGGAGGGAGGAATCTGGAGGGTTGGCTGGTGCCAGGCTCTGGGTGATGGGCTCCACACACCAAGCATGCTCGCCTTAGCGTTGCAACAGACGCCAGAGGAAGGAAGAGGATGTTTGTGTGTGTGTGTGTGTTCACGGATGTTTTGTGTGATAATATAAATTTTTATATCAGCTTTGTAAACTGCTGCAATATCTAGCTTCCAAGGCCTCTGATAGGAGTCTTGATCAGAAATTCAGTGTGGTTGAGCAAAAGTGTGTGTGGGTGGGTCGACGTAGTGAAGGACCTATCCCGCAGTGTCCCTCAGGCCTGGGAATAATGCATAGTGCCGCAGCAACTGGCCTGAATGTTAGTGTATTTACCTGGATTATGTGTGGTATGTTTTAATAGATGAGGCAGAGAGGGCAGGTTGCGTGGGTCTAGTAGATTAAGGCCATCGTGTGCAGGCACTTTCCTTTCTCTCTCTCTCTTTCTGTGTCTGTCGGCCTCTGCCTCTCTGCCTCACTTTTCTCTGACTGCCTCTGCCTCTTCTTTTTCTCTCTTTTTTAATTTTTTAATTTTTATATATATTTTATATTTAAATTGTTTCATTCTTAGATTGTTTAGTTCTTAGGAATAGTTAAACTTCTGTACCTTTACTTTGTTTAAGATTCGTATATGTTTAGTGTTTTGCACCTCCCTGCCACAGTAAATTCCGTGTTTGTATAACATACATGGCGAATAAACCGAATTCTGATTCAGATTTGTGTCTGTCTCTCTTTGCTCTTTGTCTCCCTTATTCTCTGTCTCCATGTCTTTCTCTCAGTACGTGCAGCTGGGAAAAGGTGTCTTTGTAGAAGAGAACATTACAGTAAAAAACTAAACAATAGTCAATGCTTGTATAATTGTCTAAATTGTTCGAGGAAAGATTATGCGGCACACGGGAGACAGAAGAACTACTCTGCCACAAAGGATTGAATGCGTTGGGTATCCATGGTGATGTACAGTTGGGCCTTGATAACGACCCTCCTTCTGTCTCCCCGTTCTGTGTGGGAGAGGAAGTGAGAGAAACAGTATGAACCGAGGCACCAAATGGAAAAAACTATATTAGAAAGACAGGGTGGTAGTGAAGGAAGGAGAAGGAGAGCGGGTGGGTGAAACTGGGAGCGAAAGCAAGACATAATCTGGTAGTAACACCAAAGTATAACTTGACTCCTACGCAACAGCAATTTTTTTTGGACCCCTCTCTTAGGGAGGTTGTATGTGCTTGTGTTCACACAGAGAGGAACACGAACACACTCTAACATTTCACTTGCAAAACAAGCCGGGCTTGTGAAATTAACGGCGTCCCCTCGTCCCGGTGTTCCGGAGAATTCCCATTCACATTGAAATTGATTTGAGCTCCACGACTATGGATTACTTAAATAGTGTTGCAAATAACCTAGACCCATGTCAGAATGTCAAAATGCAAAAACACAATAATTTACATTTTGGGACAGGTCAAGTTCAGTTTGGGACGGTTTATTTAGCACTTTGGGAGGGTACTGGGACAGTGAGGAAAACAGTTAGTTGCGAGCCCTGACCACAAATGATGCACAGTGCTATGTGTGCTGACGTGGACAGCTAATGGTGTCCCATAATGTCAGGGTCTCTCTGACACAGCGCCGACACATAATGAGCAGTCAGAGCTCCGATTTGTGATTCACAAATCGATGTGGTTCACACCTCTACATGCATACATGTCATTACTAATGAAGACGTCGTCTTTGGACCTGTGGGCTTGTGAGCGTCTGAGTTTATTCGTGGGCCACAGATAGACCCAGACTGTCGACGAGAGACAGAGAGAGAGATGGTCAGACGCTGTCCATGGAGGGCACGGACAGTCGGAAGTGGTGGTGTCATTTGCAGAAGGCCGTCCATAAATAATGACGACGCGTAGACCTTTACTGTGCTCTTCTCCTTTCTCACACCCTTTTCTGCCCTATCTCTTTACCCTCTCTCTCTGTCGCGTCTCTCTGTCACCCCTCTGTCGCGTCTCTCTGTCGCGTCTCTCTGTCGCGTCTCTGTCGCATCAGCTGCGTCTCCCTCTCTCTGTCTCAATCTCTCCCCGTCTCTCTCTCTCTTCCTCAGTTCCTCTCTCTGCGGTAGTTTCAGCAGGGCTTGTTGTAAGGTGCTCGCCATCCACCACTACACAAGCTATAAATAAGAGTTTTCGCCCCCTCGCTAGACAGTGCGCACACACACACACACATACTGTAAACGCACACACCATCTCTTTTCACCTCCCTCTCTACCTAACCTAACAGAGATGTAAATGGAGAATGGCAGAGGTATTTGTGTGGGTGAGTGGCCTGTTAAATCCATACTCTGTTGGTTTCCGCATCACTGCTTCTGGTCACGGTTCGATTGCTGGCTGGGTCAATACCGGCTCCCCTGGTGGTTTAGTCCAGAATTGCACTGTGGGGGAGATAGTGGCTCATGTGAAATGGTGCATAAGAGCTGGTTATTGTGCTCCTCGGTCGTTGCAGATGTCTCCTTGAGACTTCCTTGTCCTTGTCACAACACAGTGTGTGTGTGTACGAGCTTGCGTACATTGCGATGGATTGTCACTGCGAGTGTGCGAAGGTATGTTTGCTGCATATCTTCTGTATGGGTCCACATTTTCCTTAGCCTCTCCACTATCACGCACACACACAGATACACGCTCCTACAGGCAAAAATATTTTTAGCCCAGCAACACGGGCTCCAGTCTGACTGGTCGTTGAGTGAGGGTGTGGGCGGCAGAGCTGCTCCCTCCATCTGTAGTCCCTCTCTCCCTCTGTCCCTCTCTCCCATCCCACCATCCTCTACAACACCCTTGGTGCCTCCGTTCCACTCTCATCCTTTCATCTGTAGCTCTTGTCCCTCCCGCATTCTCCCACCCTCTGTCCAGTTAGTCCTCATCCTACAACTTTAGTGTCTGTTCTCTCCTCTTTCTCTGCGTGCCCCCCCCCCCCCCCCCACACACACACACACACACACACAGCATCTCCAGGGGAAGGAAGCGCCTGTGCTCGTGTAGCAGTAAGGACATACATGTGACACTGGCATGTTAAGGCTATGAATAATTGAAATGTCTTAGTGGGTTATGTGTTTTACGCTTTTCATCTTCTGTGTGTCATAAACAGTGGGTGTGTGTGTGTGGGTGTGTTAGTGTAGGCGTTTGTGTGAATGAGAAACAAATACAAAGAAACGGGAGAGGCGAAGAGAAATAGAAATGGAGAGGGAGGCGGAGGAGGAGACGGAGAGGGAGGAGGAGACGGAGGGGGAGGGGGAGGAGGAGACGGAGGGGGAGGAGGAGATGGAGGGAGAGGGGGAGGAGGAGACGGAGGGGGAGGAGGAGACGGAGGGGGAGGAGGAGACGGAGGGGGAGGAGGAGACGGAGGGGGAGGGGGAGGAGACGGAGGGGGAGGGGGAGGGGGAGGGGGAGGAGGGCCCTCAGCCACTGCTGCGTCAGTCAACTACTGTCCAGTCATTGTGAAGTCTGACTGCTGCTGTGCTCAGCTCTTTGTCTCCCCCCCTCCCCCCTCCCAATCATCTCTTGACTGCAGTCAATGCAAGCACGCACTCACACGCACATCGATCTGTGTACATATCCTTGGCTCTGGAGATAAAGATAATAGATTGACAGTAGGTAGTTCCATTTTTAGGTAATATCCTGTATATTCTTTGTTTAGGAGCTGGACTGTGTGAACTGGTTAGCTAAGCCTGGAAAGCCCCTATTCTTGTTTCACTAGTCTGGCCTCTGCTTTCTAATAAATACTATGTGCCCTCGTCTAGTTTGCCAACCCAGTTTGCTTCACACTTTGTTCTTCTGTGATGGGTGGTCTTTTTCCATTGGCTGGCCAAGCTGTTGTGTTGTTTGTATGTAACTTTAGTGTTTTATAGAGGCACTGCAAGCCAGGTCTGAGTTCGTGGAGTTTAATAAGCATTGTGGCCAGTCTGTTTCTCAGTCTGTCAACACAGTGTTTGTGTGGTAAATGTGCAGTTGCATTTTCTCACCAGTAGGTGGAGTCAACATGCTTCGTAAATGTGTTAAACTGAGAAACAACAGGGAATGGCAAAAATGTGCATTGTGTTTAGATTACCTTGAAGGGCCTAATAAAATGATCCAATTGTCATAAAAGGGATAAAAAAAGCTCCATCTTAAACTTTGTTCGACTTAGCTAAACACCTCCGACCCCTAACTTTGTGTATTTGTAATGTAGTGTAATACATGTATATGATATACATGCTGTATAATAACACGTGTGTGTTTCCTGTGTCTCTGTAGTCTCCGCAGGTCTTGATGAGCAGCGGGGGACGGGAGTGTGTGTGACCTCATCGTGACATCAGCGCCAAACGTGTGACATCGGGAGCGGGGGGGGTCAACATGACAACCGTCGCCGCCGACTACGACCACATGGACATCCAGCAGCAATACAGCGAGCAGGTGAACAACCGCTGGGATGCTGACGAATGGGACAACGAGAACAGCTCGGCTCGCCTCTTCGAGCGCTCCCGCATCAAGGCCCTGGCGGGTAAGGAACACCCACGTGTACACGACCAACACCCCTGTGTACACAACTAACACCCACAATTGTGTACACAACAAATTTGTGTCAGTGTTAATTTCACACCTGGAGTGTGTGTATATAGGTCTTATGAGAGTTATGCTGTTTTGAGGTTCACTTAATAAGCCAACAATCAGCTCTCAATGACAACTGATTTAATAAAAAATATATAGGACCTTCCTTAGCATTCTTTCTAGGGTTTTTGACCCAAAAAAGTTACAACATTCTATGTGTAGGCCTCTGGATGATGGGTAAGCCTACAGCATCATGCGTTTGAGTGATGTAAGCCAACTTAGTTTGCACCCCCACCCCCACCTCCTTTGTCTCAGTAACCGTAGCCGTCCCGGTACATGCTGGCTACTCTAGGCTTGGAGTGTAACCGTGCTTTAGCTAGCTAGCTGCTGGCTTGTTTTTGGGCCTCCATGGCTGGCTGGCTTCTAGGCTAATGTGCTAGTGTTCCACTCAGCTAAATAATTCACCTTCCTCTTAAATATGCAGGAGGAGTGTTGCGTGTGTTCGGTAGTCACTAGGCTAATACTGAGGCAGTCTTAACATCGTGTTTCTTTCTAGCTGCTTAGCTGTTCTTTTGTTGTTGTTCCGGAAGACTTTCAGCTGCTGGGACAAGGCCTTTGTTCTTTCGTGATAATGAGTGTCTTGTTGTTTCACCAGACTGCCTTCACTTCGGGTCCTGGTGCTCCTGGGGCTTGATGTATGGGGCAGGGCTGAGTCCACTGCTGTCCAGTGCGAATGAATGTTGTAACTTGGGTGACAGTATGAGATGGTTGGAATTTCTTAGTATTTAAGAATCAGTCAGTCGCTCTAAATACCCAGTGGGCCTTTGGCAGAGTGGAGCTTTCCTCATGCCTAAACGGCTCCCCCCCCTCTTCTCCTCCAGGACTTGTGAGGTCCTGAGTTGAGTCTTGCGTGGGCTATGGTGTGATGGTGCCGTCAGGTGACATCACTCACACATGGTTGTGTGTTTCCTGAAAGGCATCCATCACAAGCCGGTCAGTCAGCGGCTAGCTGGGGAGGTCTGGGCTGGGTCAGCACTCTGCTGCGGGCAACATGGAGGGCTGGAACACCATCAACTGGCCGACTGAAACAAGCTTGCTCTGTCGCTCTCTCGCGTTCTCTCTCTCACTCACTCACTCACTCACTCACTCTCACACACACACACATACCTTTAAAAATCCTTTATTTCTACCTTCCTACAAGGAATCCTAAAACTGTAAAGGTGATTAGACATGTCTTGAAGGAACGATCCGGGTTATATAAAGTCCACCGTCGTGCTTAGATTCAGAGAAGTGCGTTGTGTAAGAGTTAATGGGCCAGGATAAGACTGTAAACTGATGCTGCTGCTCTGAGTTGAGAGATCCTTGTGTGTGTGTGTGTGCGCGAGCGAGCAAGCAAGACCAGGTGTGTTACATTCGATAGGTAGGGAAATCCAAAACCACCTGTCACCTTGGAAACAGATCTGGATATCCTTCCACCAAAGACGGAAAGGAAATGAAGGAGAGTGTGTTGAAGCATGTTCCTTAGCCGTGTCCGTGTGTGGAGGTCGGGTCTGAGTGGAGCTGTTTCACACTCGCCACATCCAAGTCATGCTGTCGGCTATCGTTCTGCCTGCTGGTACAATTCATGCTTTTGCCGCTCCATACGTCAGAAATAATCATGTCAGGGTAAACAATGGTCACACATAATCTTGGCTGGCTCCCAAGTTTGGGATACAAGGTCACACAGGACACAGCTTGTGTGGGGGGAACTAGCTTGTGTGGGGGTATGTTGCGGGACTCTATATTTGTGTATATTGACCCGCTGCGTGGTCCTTGGCAACGCTCCTGCTGGGTTTCTGGTAAAACAGCACGGCCCGACCCTCGGAAGGGCCCGGAATAGCCAGCTGTGAGGTCAGGAGGCGGAGGGGAAGGAGGAGGAGGAGATGGTGCTGGGCTTTGTGCTATGCAGAAGAAGCCCTGGGAGAAGGCCAGGCCCAGACCTGGTGTGAATAATTGAAAGCAGGCTCTGGTCTCTAAGGGGCTTTATGTTGCCGTAACATCC